>NW_009952482.1:1249733-1264847 GCF_000747805.2 Chaetura pelagica | reverse complement strand
GGTCCCTGCGGTCCCGAGCAGGGCCTGGGCACGGCTGCGGTGGGGCCGGGACGGGAGTTCTGCTTTTAAGGGCAGCGTTGCGGGAGTTGCACCCTCTTCTTCACTGGTGACTACTCTGACAAGCCGTGTGTGAGACATGAGCTATCCAGGGGTTACTAGTGACTTCTAACACTTCACTTTCGACCTCTGTTTTTTGGCCCAAATGGCTTTTGGGTTTTTGTCCTCGATCTGAGAGAAGAAAGACCCATTTTTTGCAGCAGCAGAGGATTACACTGTCTCAGGCCCTGCTCAGGTCAGAAGAACCACAATACACGCACTGCAGTTTGACCTGCGTGCTGCAGTGAAAGTAATTTTGTCTTACATGACATTTGTTTCCCTCCCGTTCACAGGAGTCGCCACTACTGGTGTAAGGACCTTGGTGTGAAGGTGTCACAGCAGTAGGTAGGTCCCCTCAGCTCACCTGACTCCCGGTGGGATCATGACCAGCCACGTCTGTATCCTGAGTGCCCAGCGGGTCTCGTATTTGGAGCCATTCACAGCACAGCGTTAGGAATTTTTAGCTTTTTTTTCTTTTTAAGGGGAATAGCTCGTACTGCCAACACTCTCAGCCATCACAGGCTTAAATTTCTGCATGACTGTAACTAGGGTGCTTTGGTATTAAAGTTAACGTCACACGCCAGCGATGCACGGAATTAATCTGAGGCACAGTGTCAGAACACTTCTCAGACATTTCCCTCCTCTGGTAGTAATCCTGCACTAAGGGGACACATTATAATGGTGAAATGAAATAGGTGTTTGTGGGAAGATGCACAGCGTTGATGTTGTTACACAGCATGCTTTTCTTGCTGAGGTCTTCAGATGTTTATGAAGAGTATGTAGTAGGGCGAGTTCGAAATACACAGCGCAAATTGGTGTTTAACACCTTCAGTTGTTAAATGTTCTGCCATGGGGTGTCGTGGAAACACTTAGTATTCGTGGGTTCAGAGAAATGACACATGCTGGCTTTAAGTGTCAAAACCGGTTTAGAGCTAAAAAATGTATCTCGACTGCCACTTGATGCAATCAAGAGAAATATACCTGGAAAAGTAATTCCTGTATGCATGCTCCAGTGCTACATTTTACTGAGCATCTCTCGCTACCCGTTGCCAGAAACTGAGTTGGGGACCTCGGTAGCCTGACTGAAGAAGGCACTTCTCACGTGCTAAAGGAGCAGGGACAAAAGTAGCAGAGGGCAAAGGATGTGGTCAGCTGTCTTGTTTTGGATGTTTATGATTTAAACGTTTATTTTTTCAGGAAATCTTTATAAAATGTTTTTAATTCAAATCTGCCGAATTTAATAAAAAATATTATTTCCACCTTAATACCATGCAACAGGTAATTAATTGTGTACTCATTTGTGTTCCGAATGAAGTCAAACCCTCCTTGAACCTGCATTGGTAGGTCTTTCTGAGCTGTAGGTGTCACCTCCAATATGGTAGCCATCTGGCAGCACTATATCCAACAGACCACTGCAAGGCTTCACTTCCGGAGTATGAATTAACGTTACCAAGTTATAAAAAAAAACAGTATTTAATGCTTGTGCCTCACAATATGACAGGCTTTGTCTCAGCTTCTTTTGACTTTGGTGGAATTAAATGCTGTCATTGCTTTGATCAGATTTATTTATTTTCACTAATGCTTACTTGCCCCAAGTTGGTAAGGAGGCAGGCATGTTTTGATGAAAGGGAATACATCCATATTTAATTATCAGTGGGGAAATATTTTTAAACTGAGAAAACGAAGTAATAAGATTTATCAAAAATAACTTTTCCATCATTAATGGTCAGTGTAGACAAACATATCTTTTTTGCTCTTAATTCTGCATGTGATGGTGAGTTTCCTATGTTCATTTGTTTCTGTATTTATTATTGAAAGTATAAATTATAGAAGTAGAGTTATCACATTTATTTTCTTCTCTTGTCATGTTTCATGTTTTATGTGGTTTGTTTTGGAAGTAGTAATTCAGCTGCAAATTCATTCTTTAATTTAGTGTCAGAGCTTGCAACATCTTTATACTCTGCTTTGTAGTTGTAGTCTAGTGTTCTGTAAATTACGTATGAAAAGGATGAAAGTTTCTATGTTGGCAAAACAGGTTTTTAATACTTGGTAAACTGATATAGTTGGATAGTTTTGCCAGGGTTTTTCCCCTCCTTCCCCTTCAGAGGAGAATATACATGTTGCGTATTAATAAAAGACTCTCAGGCTTCACCATTTATTTTAAAAGTGTGTTTGCATTAACATCTGAACATGATTTCTATTTATGCTGAAGCTAGTTCAAAGAATCTTTTTGTCATGGAGGATTTAGATGAAAATGAAATACACGTACTTTTTCTGAAGTGGAAAATGGAGGAATCAACTACCATGGACCAAGATTTTTAAGGATAAGAGAGGAAGAGGTTGTGGTAACCCTGACAGTATCCAGATGTGTATGGGAAAGGGACAAGAAGTACATGTGTAGGTCATGAGAGTGGAGATAAAAGTTTTGAAGAGTGCTAGCATGGGAAATGAGGTGTTTGAAATGAACAAAGCCCAGTAGTTTTATCATGTATGTATGGGTTTAGAGCGTTAAAAATCACGGCAGTGTTGTACAGTGACCTCAGCACTGGGTTTCATCTTCCTCTGAGCAGGCAGGAGAGAACACAATAAACGCCAGACTTTGGTTGCCTAATGGCTGATCCTGCTATCCTTTGCTCACATGAGTTAGGCCATTGATGGCGATGGGACAGCTCAGGTATGTAGGGCTTCTTGTAGGTGGGTTGGTGTGACCGAGAGTTTATGGCTTTGAGCTTGGTGTAAGCTTTGCAAAAGGCAATAATCTGCCTCTCTGGTAGATGCATGATTTGCATTTTTTGTGAACATGACCCATCCCCAGTTCCCTTTCATGCAATACAGCTTGCATTAAGATGCAAAAAGTTGCCACTTAATCAGTGTTGTTAAATACAAGGCAGAGCACAACTGGTGTATGTACTATATTCATATGCATTTTGAAAAGTCCTAGTTTTGTAATGGAATAAGTCTACAACAGTTGTAAGTGCTGTCTTGGCTATATTCCAGTGTTGCTGGGAATACCATTTGACCATGTCTTACTAGTAGCAATAGTACTTTAGTGCAGTGAGGTTCTGTAGCTTCTCACTGGCCTTCACCTAGCATAAAATTCAAGTTGAGGCTGAGGGCATCAGCAGAAATGTGTGGATGAAGCAGCCAACATCTCAACATAATAAAATAATTATCAGATAGGGAGAAGATTAATAATATTTCTCAGTGCTTCATTTCATGCTGAAAATGGTGGTAATTATAAATCTTGCCTGATGGTTATTGATACCTTGTTTTTCCTCTCTTCATCCATCTTTTTCTTTTTTTCCCAATTGCCTCTCTTCCTTTTATCTTTTTCTCACATTTAAAAATTCTGATTGCAACCTGAATTGGCTTGTGTTTTCTCTAAGGGTGGAAAGATCAAATGTCTGAAAAAAAAAATAAAGTCAAATAAGGAATTGTACGTGGTTATAAGTGCACCATAGGTTGAAACAGAATCCTTACTGCTTGAATGGAATCAAGATGAGTTTAATCATTTTATGGTAATTGCTTTGATAGATGTCCCTGTGCTGACACCACTAAAAAGTGAGAACAGTGTGTTTCATTTAAGTTTATTGTTTTGTTTGGTTTTAATTTAAAAATGAAAAGTTGTAGAAGCATAAAGCATGGGAAAAAAATATAAAAGAAAAGGGTGATGGGGGAAAAATGTGTTCAGTCCCAGCATTTTAGGCTGCGTTGTGTAAAAGGCTCCCTTGTAACTTTACTGTAGTGAGGAATTTTAAAGAATGAGGTTTTTACTGATGTTAATAAGAAATGATAAATAAGCCACAACAGAGAAGGAATATTTAATAACTGTAGGCCATAGTATTCAAGTTTAACAAAAATATATTCTGTGCTTATGACCATCTTTTATGAGTTAAAAAGCTACTCTTCTCTTTTCTAGTTCACCTTGATCACCAGAACAAACTCCACAAGAGATGGTAAGTGGTTTTTTGGATTTCTATGTGATAACTTAATCACATTTTATGTTCAAAATGCATATAAACACGCTTATGGAACTGTCAGTGCAGACATGTAAAAATTAGATATGAAAGTAGTTAAACTGCTTTGAAAATAGAATTCAGATTACAACAGTGAGTGATTTGTCTACTCCTGGGAAGATTCCAGAGACATAACAGGAAAATAACAGAGGGCTCTGATCATTTGCCTTAGATTTATAGCTTTTGTTTCCTTGAGGAAATCTCTTATTTCCATTTATTCCACAGCTGAAAAAGCACAGACATAGAACTCTTAGACTTTAAGTGTTCTTTTCCCTTTTCCACCCCAATGTAAAACTTTTCTGTAATTTCTTTTTACAGATGTATTTTTAAAATTCAAATGTAAAAGGGGTTTTCAAGGGTCACTTTCAACAAAATAAGCCACAAAAAAAGCAGTTGGAAAGTCACCAGCATCACAGTTCTGTCTACATGAACTGGCTTTTTGTCTTCCTTTCCCCTAAATTAACAACTGGAGTTAGTCAGCTAAACGAATCAGCCAGCTGGATTCCAGAGCTTTCAGTAAAGTCATCAAGGGCCTTTTTAGAAACATTTTAGAGGAACTGGAGATAGTTTTTGAGCTTTAAAAGAATACGATGTCTTCTTTGAAAATACACAGAATGTAGGAGATACCTGGTTTCGTCAAGCTTCATGATGTTTCAAAACTGGATTTTTAACTGGTGGAAAAATTAGACAAAATGTTCTGAAAGTAACCTGTGAGTATATCACATCTGACAACAGGACATTCTCATCTGGCTGCTGAAGGATGAGGAGTCAGTGTGACATTCTTAAGCAAAGCAAGAACAGTAAATAAAACATTGTTCATCCTGGCCTTTAGGTGGTTGGATGATTAAGAATGAAGAAATGCCATATGGAAAGCAGATGCTTTCCTTGCACCCACTCATTTTAGAAACTAATCTTCTGGAATACATGGTCTTGTAGCAGCACAATGTTAGACTAAGTGGAGAATGAGAATCAAGTTTCACCTCCACGAATTGGTACTTTTCAGGAAAGATAATTTGTCTGGACTTTTACACCACATAGCTGAACCCCACAGCCCTTCACAACTAGGGTGCAATTTTTTATCAGAAATTCTTAAGGAATGAAAGTTTGTTGTGGGTTTTCTTTGCAGACTGTATTAGTGCGAGGTATTTGGTTTCTGAGAGCCTAGGATAATGGGCTCAAGTTTGCAGAAAGAAGGGAAATGTAACAGTTATAATTATGATTCCAAACTCTCTAGCATTTGCATTATTACGTGAGAACCACAAAGTGAAAACAAATGTAAGTAAATGAAATTAACCTCTCTTGATATTGTTAGTATTAAATGGAAAGTAGTTCTTAGCTTTGTTTTTTCTGTTTTGTTTTGGGAGTTGTTTTTTTTCCCAGAGAATCATTCTTTTAAGGCTGTGAAGTAGTGTCAGTGCACTTCCTTTTTTATATTAAAAAAAGCAAACTAATAAAGGACTCTAGATGTCCCATTGATCTCTGAAAACCTTAGCTAGTCTTGCCGTAGTTTTGAGTGTTTGCCAAAACATGGCTTAATTAAAATTATTTCAATTTAGAATACAGGCATTCCATTTTAGCCCAGATAAAAGATCTTCTATTATCCCCTCTTTTTGTAGAGAAGGATGAGGAGGGAGATGAAATGGCTGTAGAAAGGAGGCCTAGGGCTAGAGGGACTGCAAGGCTTTGTAGTTGCTGGTAAAATCTGAACAGCTTAAAACTGTTTTTTCAGGAAAACTTAAGATCAGCTGTAAGACAGGAGGAGGTGTGTTACAGTATGTTTTGTTCTATAGAACTATTTTTCCACATACTTTATCAGTAGTGCTTTATTACCCTTTTCATATATTGGTTGCTGATGAGTACAAAAAGGAGATTTACTGGCAGCTTGTGCTTGGCTAAATACAGTCTTGTTTTTCATTGAGGCCATGATGGATATATGAACTTGGCTGAATTGCCATTTGACCTTTTCTGAGAGACTTATTTTGGCAGGCAGATGGAGGAAATATGTTACTGGGTAAAATGAATGCCTTTGTTTAGTATGGAGGAATTTTAATCTCTTGTGTTTTCTGTCTGCGGATTTGGAAATCAGGTGTAGGTTGTAATACATACACCTTGGAATGGTTCAGTTCTTAAAACTCATGTGAGCAACTAAGGAATTGTGGAATATATCCACACAGCATATCGCCTAGGAAGAACTGTTTCCCACCTTAGTAGTACAAACACTTGGAAAATACCTTCAGGGCACTACAGCTTCTCTATTGCTAATTTTTCCTGGTAGCTGTGTTGATGCAAAGCCAATACCTTGTAAGAGTAATGAAGCATAGTGCACTCATGCTGTGTTAATACTTGTCCTCTTCCACATCTGTGCGGTTTATCTTAGAAAAAGGATAACTGATGATTAAAAATCAAACTTTGTGCTTGTGTTTACAGCATTTTCCCCCACAATGACTGTTTCCTTTCTCTTTTTTCTTTTTTGTTCTTTCTCTCTATCCCAAGTTTTGGTCAGAGGAGGACAACGAGCCATGGTATTCTCAGCGAGTCTATGCAAGATACTGGAAGCACTATGACTTAGCCATGCGCTGGATGCGCAGGCACCAGAGAGCCTACAGGAAAGCCATGGAGTCCTTTTATTGCCCACCATGGCATCCTTCTGCAGCCTCTCCGAGTAGCCACTACTCAGGTTGGGATGGGAACGATCTCCCACATACCCAAAACTGTTTTTCCAGCTATAGCCCACACGGCAGAGCACCCTACCATGGGGGAGCTCAGCAGTACAGAGATGCCTACCAAGGGAGGAAGGATGATGACAGAGACTCCCAAATGGAGGAGGACTCTGAGTCTGAAGGGGAGATAGAATATGACTTGAGTAACATGGAAATCACAGAGGAGCTTCGCCAGTTTTTTGCAGAGACAGAGAGGCACCGGGAAGAACTGCGTAAGTCTGTCCTTGTTCTGTGTTTTCTGGTGGTTGGTGGCCCTAACATTGTCTTTATGGGTTTTGTAAAAATTCACAGAAATAGGCACTGCACTTGGGCAAGTAGAAGTAGGCAAAACTGGTGGGTGCACCTAAGTACCATTAATTAGAAACAAGTCTCAGAAAATGTCTGAAGGTTTTCTGTTAAGAGAGAGATAAAATTATTACTGAAAAGAGAAAGATAACACATTTGTCCAGAGGACAATATTAATCTTCAGTGCTGAAGGAAAAACTTCAGAACTTTTATGGTTAAATCTAGTTAACATGGTATGTGTCTGAGAGGGGAACCCAGAGGAAGTGCTTTACTACATGTCTGGACCCTAGAGTAAGCCTCAATGTATTTTATGACATTGAGCAGCCATTTTGTTATTCTTTGGCTAACTCAACAGTAAAATTCCATGACCTTTTTCTTCTCCCCCTGCATCCCTAGGGTACTCTTCTTTCTGTACTATACCACAAGTTTCTCTTTGTTTTGCGTCTTGATCTGGACCCAAGTCCTTAAGCAAGGACTATAAGCCGAAGACTTAAGATTTTCCTCAAGTATTGATCCTCAGAGGTTTGGTTATCTTTTTTTAATGGGAAGTCCTCAGAAGACATAAAAGATTATGCTGTACTTTACTGACATTTCACTGCATATACAAATGTTACGGGCACATTTATTATCTGTTTTAAGAAAGTAGTATGATGAAAGTAACATTTCCCACGACTCCAATAGGAAGTATCCAGAATTAATGTTTAATAGAGCTTTCTCTGGTTTCTCTGAATAAGGGAAATGTTCTAAAAATGCACCATAAAGGCAGTGATTGGGAAGAAGAGATAAAAATTGTGTTAATTTAAGTTCATCGATCAGAGGATATCCCGTGAACTGAAACACTTCAGCTTAACTTCACACTTCCCATCAGTAAGATGCAAGTTGGTCTAGTTAGTTATCAGAGGAAAGGGAATTAAGGAGCTCAGTGATAATGCCTGACATACATGCCTTTCTCATCAAGCTTTTGCAGAATCGGCTTCATTTTCTCTGTTGAAACATCCCCTTGATGAGATAAAGAATGCTTTAAGATGCTTGGCTACTTCTGGAAATGCAGTACATTTTCTTTGGGTTTATTTTGTCTTTGTGGTTAGCAGTTTTTAAAGGTGTGTGATTAAAGTGATATCCAGGAAATGGGGAAATCTGGGCTTAGAGACATTCTCTGTGACAAATATCCTATATGACCTTGGTATAGCTACTTAATCGCTTCCTGACCTCTCACTGGTTGCTCTTGCTAAAAAGATGACTTGGTTCTTTATGATGAGCAGGTGAATTGGGAAGAGGTTTGTGACTCAGAATACAGATTTTACTTTCTGTTACTTCCACCACAGCTCCACACCTGGAGCCTTTTGGAATAATTAGGTCTCTGCTGTGTGCCATGTACTAGCCTAGTTCTGGGTAAGTATAACTCCATTCACTTCAGTGACACTGTTCCAGATCTTTGTGCAAATTTAAGCAGAATCTGGTCTTAAGCTACTGCATGCTTCAGGTTATTTAATAGTTTCACTGATAAAATGAGGATAAAAATAGTAATTGTCTGTTAATTCCTCAAGCCATAAATAAGTAAACCAAGTGCCTGATTTAACTGAAATTTCAAAGTGCCACAGAACTCTTGGGTGAATGGTGCTGTCTAAATGCTAGTTTTGTGAGTAATTAAAAATACGGTATAACCTTGTTCAGAAATAATTTTTTCTTCTGTGGTGGGGGAAAAGGAAAATAGAGTATTTTTTTTATTCTGTTAAAGTTTCTTAAAAGAAGAAACATAAGCACCAGGAGGAGGGGAAAATCATTGTTTCCCTGATGGTATGGCAATGAGCTGGTATGGAGACCATGCTGAAAGCAGTACCACTCTCTACTTTAGGGGGTGGTATTATTAATTTTCTGGATGCTGTTCCTGAACAAAATGAAATTTAGGGATTCATTTAGCTGCAATCGATAATAACACTACCATGTTCTGTCTGTCTTACTGTGCTGAAAAATTACTGTCATTCTGTATCACTGCCCAAGAAGATGTAGTTAATGTGTTCACAAAAGAAACCCCAGATTACTGAAGTACTTCTTCTCTGGTGCCTGTGCCTTTTAATACCAAACTTTATGTCCTAGGCTGCTCCCCCTCACCTTAGGAGCAAATTTGTAGAGGAACTTGTGCACTATAAAGTTCAGAAATTTAGGCATCCATCTCTTGAAGAGATATTTATAATCATGAGGTAAGAGTTTTAAATTTTCTTTACACTGAATGAAAGTGTATGTGCGTGTCAAAGGGAAATGCTAGTGGTGACCTTGATAAGCCAGCTGATAGGGAGTGCTAAGGGGAAGACTGTGTCTCATTTTTAATTTCTCTGGCATAAATAAGGGGCTCCAGGTAGAGTTCACAGCCTTTCACCCCTGCATCTTGATATGCACTTGGGAGCAGACACCTGGCTTGCTCTTCTTTGAAAATGAATGCTGTGCAAGAGTTTGATGTATGTTTATTGGTGACTTGCTGAAGTCTGAGACACATGGGGGAAAAAAGAGCAAAGGAACAAAGAGAAAAGGAGAATTTGGTATATAATGAAAGGGAACTAGTGCAAAGGGTGGAGATCTGATGTGTCTTTGTGAAGGATGACTTTCATTAGGTTTGTGTTTTTCAAGCCCTGCAAAGTTAGGAAATATTATGCAGCCTTCATGCAGCTATTTTGGACATGCATAATGAGAGTCTTGATGTGCCAAGTAAGATAGGTGGTTCCCACACATGATCCGTGTGTCATCAACATGTAGAAGGATAATCGAATGGGCTGAAACAAATCCTATCTGACAGACTCTATTTCTAATGCCTGCTCTAGGGTTTGCTGGAGGTAAACGTGATCACAGGCATCAGAGAATAAGATCTTGCAAAATTTAACTGTGGAAGACCTTAATAGGCCTGAGATGTAGGTGGGAAAGATGCGTGTGTCTGGATGGTAAAATGGAAGTATTAATGCTAATTGCAAAGATAATGGTTTCAAAGGTAAGAAAGCCATCATGTCAGAGTAGCCAGAGAAAACTTCAGGTTTATTTCATTTTTTGGTAACTACTACAAACTTGAAGAGCAAGCAGATTCCTAACTTATGTAGGGAATTCTTTGTTTTGTGTTGCTTTCACAGGGATCATCTGCAGTGATTGGCTGACTTGCACAGTAAAGCCTTTGAAACTGGCAAACTCTGAGCCTTGCTGCATAATTTTAACACCTCAGCAGTGATACTGTTGTTCACAAGCAACCTTTTTTAAAACAGCCTCTGCTTTTGTCTTTGAATTCATGTCAAATTCTTACTAGTTTTTATATTCAAATTATGTGTTCCTGAAGTGCCCCAAAGTAATTGTGAGCAGAGTTTC
This sequence comes from Chaetura pelagica, assembly GCF_000747805.2. Lineage (NCBI taxonomy): Eukaryota > Metazoa > Chordata > Aves > Apodiformes > Apodidae > Chaetura > Chaetura pelagica. The sequence goes on along the minus strand of NW_009952482.1, from coordinate 1,254,385 downwards.
ACTGAGGCTCTGTGAACTCAAATGTATTAATAATGCACTACAAATATATCTTGTACTCTAGATGTAGTGTGCATTTGGTTAAAACCCCTTACAGACAGTTTTCATTTCTTTCCTTTTCAATTGTTTCTTCATGCACAATCGTAATTACCTAGAGAATCTGTTTTATTGGGGGGGTTTGTTGTCAGGCTAGTCTCTTGGTTCTTCATGTAACTGGTGATCCCAATATACTGTGCTTCTTGGGGATGTTTTTAGTTGTATTTAACAGTATAACCTTTGGCTGTTGAAAAGCACAAAGTTATTTTTCTGGGTTATGATACTTGTCAGAATTCTCCAAGCATCCTAGATGTAAAGTACAGAATACAGTAAGTTACCCTTTTGTATTTGCAAGAATTAAAAGGACAATAAGAAAGAAAGATTCATAAGCCTGACAATTCAGTAAATTGGCTAAGTACACATATTTATTACACTTTTAAATTTAGCCTTCAAAACATGTAGTTTGTCCTGGTGCTGGTTTTCATTGTTTCCTTTTTACGTATAAGAGGAAATTACTACTCTAATTGAGTGAATACAAGCATTGCCAGTACATTGAGAACCAGTTTATAGTAGTGAACAGTCAATGAGACAGTGTCCGTTATTTAAAAACAAAGAAAAGCAAAGTACCATCATGTCAGGTCATTACTGAAGGATAACAGTCTGTCAATTGTTAATGCTATGACTAATTTTTTCCACTAAAGCCTCTGTTAGTATTTCCTGCACATACCCTCCAGCTTTTCCCAAAATAATGTTGTCTCAACTTAAAATTTTCATGCCAGATGGGAAGCCTTTTTAAAAAAATGAAAGGAAATGGTGAATTACGATGTTTGTTTCAAATCTGCAATTTGTTGATTTTTTTCCTTTGGGTTTCTTTTTCTCTGAAACATGGTGGTTGCCACTGCCTCTTCCATAAAGAGGGAGTGATGGAATTTTTCCATGTTTTGAAGCTTCTTTGAATATTACCAGATCCATGAATCTTTGGGGTTTTTTAAGGCCTGTGGGCTTCTTTGGAAAATATACTTTGCCTTTTTTTTGCCACCATGTTTGTCATAATTCCTTTGATTCTCATAAATGCATCTCCTTGTTCTTTTTCTGTCTTTTTCTCTATCAGACTGTAGTTCAAATAATTACTTTTGGTCTCCAGCATGTGTTTTATTTCTTCTTTCCTGCCCTAAACTACCAAAGCATTGTGGATGGTGACCTTATAAATGCCCACCCAACTTTCTTGGCTTTATCAGCCTTGTTGTCGTATGAGCTTTTAACCACTATCTTTAGAAAATGAATTGCAGAAGTTTCTGAGAAATGCCTGTGGAATAAGAGCACTCTCTGCAATATGTATGGGTGCTTGAGGGGTGTTCCGAATCACATTTTTTTGTGAACTGAAGGAGAAATGTGAAAGACTTTCCTTTTGTACCACATTTCTCCTCTTGATGATTGAACCTTTTATCCTGTAGCAGCAGCATCTTGTCAGGTGCATACACGGTGTCCAATGTAGAGTCTATGTTCTTTGATATTGGAAGCCAACAGCTGAGAATATGCCTCTGCTAGGGAATAATGGAATGAAGTGCCATGATTTTCACCACCTCGATGTTGAAAACTAATCTATTTGTATTTGCAAAAACAAGGGATCTGAATTGCATTTTAGAGAGCAAAAGTTGGGCACAATTTTTTATCATTTTTTGTAAGAGACAAGGTTGTCTTTGGGAACACAGCCATTTCTAGAGTATTTAATAGACAAGAAAATGTTCTTTGATCTCATATTGTGGAGAGAATTTGAGCTTAGAAGAATGTAAAGCTTTGCTATGTGGGTCTATCCTATTGATCCAACACATTTTGCAACAAAATGGACATTGTGCTGTACAGGTGTACTTTCTACAACAATTACTGGAAAAAAGACACTAGAAAGCTTGAAATGCTGCTGAGGAAACAGTGCACATTCTGTATCACTGGACCAGATAGAGTTAGATACAGATATTGTCTGCTGTGTGCTCAGGAGAGTTGTGTGAAGTTCAATATTTAGAACTGGAAATAATATGTGAAGTGTTTCTTACTGGTTATGGGCCTCAGGCTGAGACTCCTGGATAGTGCTGGCAACTCCTGAAAATACACAAGTGCAAAGCCGGGCTTGTTTTGCTGCTAAGGGATCCCCCAAATTTCAGCTTGTAGGTGGCATCTGAAGATGCCATGGATGACACTCCCATGCATGCAGCCTGGGCAGTTTGGTGAAGCAGGGGCCTCGAATGCCACTGCTCTGTCTGCCAGTAGCTGTGCTGGGCTCAGTTCTTCCTATGTAACCTGTGGAATACTGGTATTTGAGTTACAGCAGGTTTATAGCTACAGGCATGGGAAATGCAGCTTGTGTAGTTGGTTCAGTGTAACTGTAGCATCAACATTGCTGTAAGAGGAATGCCAAGATGTCAAACATTTCTATTTCCTCTTATTTTTTATGGAAATCAAGAATATTGTCTTAATATAGGAGTATGTATTAAGCTTTGGAAGCCTGTTTGAAATTGCCACCCTGTTTGTCTGTCTAACGTGTTCCTTTTATTATAGTGGAGATAGTACGTACCTCAGTTGGCTTGCTGAGAGGTCAAATTTATTCATAATTATGAAGGATTTTGAGTACCTCAGCAAGAAGTAAGCAAAAGCCTCAAGTGGTAGAAGAACGAACCGTATGATCTGAAAAGAATTGTTCATTCCAGACCTTTTCCTTAACAGTTAAGTTAGATGTCATCCCTGTGACCAGAAGGCTGAACAAATCCAGGATTTGAGCTACCCTTTCTCCCAGGGAGCTATTATCGCTATGTTATTCATGAGTCAGAAGGAGAAGTCTGGTAAACTTGTGTTGTTGCTGCTCTTAGTAAATCAATGCTGTGTAAAGTTCCTTCTGACTGGACTTGTCTTGAGGATATGAGAATAAGATGTGCAAGACAGAGACAAACCATTGCTCCTCTCAGCTGCCATGTCCCTCACCATCTGTGTGGTAAACCTGCTTTGGTAGCTGTTTCTTGATAGTTGATGGTCTCAGAAGGATCCTGTGGAAACAGGTCAGTAGCTTGTTGTGATGGATTGGATATTGGAACTTTCTTTTTACAAATAAAATACATACAGTAATTTAGTTTTACATCCAAGAAGCAGAGTGTCAGCGCCCATTTTGTGGCTGTGCAGCTTCCAAGGCTTGAGAGCATTACTGTGACATACCTGGGCTCTGCAAAGCTTTTGCAAAGAGCCACCAGGCAGGTCCAGGGCTGAGAGGCCATGTGTGGAACAAGGAATCCTTTCCATGGTCTTGTAAGAGCAAAAAGAGCTCTCAGAAGGCTCTTATGGAAGGTTGCTTCATACAGGAACAGTTTGGTGTGGGAATTATTTGAAGGCAGGTCTGCCTCCTTGCTTATGCCATTAGCATCTGCAGCTGCTCTGAGTGACTCCCTGAGTCTTCTTTTCATTCTTTGTCCCTGCAGGGGAGCCTGTGAAAGCAGATGCAGCTGCTGTGGAAAAGAGCAGGTGAGACCATGCTGACAGACACAGCTCTAGGGAAAAGTGGAATAAAAACTGTTCTGTGCTAATCACTCCTCTTAGGCAGTCTGTCTTCACAGTAGCTGCACTTTTCCATTTCCCTTAAAATTCCTTGATTACTGGTTCCATTTAGGTGCCACATGCAGCATTTCTGGATCTCCGAATTATTTTACTTAGGAGAGAGCTCTGTCTTAGTTCTGTGCTGATAAATCTTAATTCATCACCTTTAGCATGATACATGCAACTCTGTAAGTAGACAGAGGCAGTGTGAGCTATGCATTAAGCATTTTCTAACACAACCTTTTTTTGTACTTTACCTGGGTAAGCTGTTGCTGTAACAAGAATGTTCAAAGTTTCGGGATTTCCAGTCACTGGAGTGACTGTGAAACATTGTCAAGAACCAAGGTGGAAATGGATGTCATGAAGTCGTGTGTTTTCTGTGTTTTATATCTACAGAATCTGCTTAGAATCTACAACAGAGCATGGCAGAAAATACCTCAAGTGTTGCACGTTTTAGTTGTTTCTGTTATAAAGCAAACTTCTTGTAAAGATTTGCTTTGAGACACATAATTTATCCCTGCTAATTTGAATGGAGTGTTGTTAATGCCAAGACTTCAGAGGCACCATTTGCTTTTCAACATCTCTCACCATGCCTCAGTTTTGTCAGAAGCATCCAGATGTAATTCACATCCATTGTCATTAGGGAAATGTGGGTGCTGTGGATCCAGAAACTGAGAGTTCAGAGACTTACATCTGCCTGGGTCTTTACAAAACTCATTTCCTCACATGCTTGAGGTCAAGTGAGAGAGGCAGGTGACCCATCTCAGGCCTTTACAGGCTGCTGTCATGCCCTTGGACATGCCATCTGGGACTGGATCCACAAAAGCTTTCAACACAGGTGGAATTGAGAAAGAGATTTCCAAAATTATAATCTTTCCATTCCAACTACACCTTCAAGGAAGAATGGAGTCATTCATACCCACAGGGGGATACATCTTAAACCCCAAGGTGGAAGGGAACATTGTCGCTCATATCTTTTCCAGCAGCTGGGTTGACCACCTGTGCCACCTTGTGATGTGATCTGCTGTAAAGCCCATTCCTGC
>NW_009952482.1:1221930-1249436 GCF_000747805.2 Chaetura pelagica | reverse complement strand
CTGCTGTAGGAATTAGTGTGGGTTTTTTGTGTTGTGGGTTTTTTTGTTTGGTTTTTCTTTGGACTTTTAATACAGGGATGATAGCAGTTCCCTGTCCCTTAGAATAATAGAGGAAGTTGATACGACAGCACACTGAGAAACAGTTGTTCTGCAGCTGTTTGAAGTACTCAGTACAGATTGATCCAGCTCCTCATCAGTGTTGAAATTGTTGTTGGCCTCCAAAGTATCCAAACCGCTTTATCTGGCTCAGAGCTTGCCCCAGATATTTTCAAGGATGCATGTCTAAGTTGTCAAAACACTGCTCTGCAGTACATTGAGATCATGCAAGCCATGTAAAATGAAGAATGAATCTTAAATGGATGTTTGTAATGAAACTAGGTTTGTACTGAAATAAATAACATGGGTGTTATACTGCTGATTGTTATTGTTCACGTCTAACTGGATAAGAGTGTCCTGAGTTTAATTTAATTTGTAGTTGTTGAATTAGTGAGTTTTGCTGAAAAAGTCAGCTCTGTATTCACAGAAATCGGAGAAATTTTGCCAATGAATGTAGGTCTACAAAGAGCATGCTGGGCCTCAAAGTTAACGTGATTGTTCAAAAACCAACTAGCCAACACTTCTGTTCTCTCGCTCTACACAAGCCTTGCAGGGTGCCTTCAGTTCCAGGAGGTCTGCAATCTATGATGTGGTTGCTGAGCACAAAAAAAAGGGTCGGAAGACTCACTTTAAAACTGATCACTTGTCATTGCTTCAGGATTTTTGGCAACTGGTATGGTGGGAAGTAGGCTGAAAGTTGTAGAAGAATCCAGACTATGGAGACTGCATCATGTGTGACACATTGGTGGAGGAGGTGTTGAGGTGGTACATAGCAGAACATCTGTCTGGCATTGGAGGAGTACAGGAAGAAGTATCTGCCTTTTTCTGGTGTCTCAATTTCTCAGTAGGTAAAGCTGGTGATGTGTAATTGTTTGCATTCCCTGCTTTTGCATTCTTCCCTTGGCATTAGTTACTAACCTTTGTTGTGAACAGGCTGTCAGGCTAGATGAGCTTTTAGTCCAGTGGCTCTCCTTGTGTAAAGCTTTCTCCAGCAAGTCACTGAAACACTTCCTTCATGTGTGAATTGCCCCATTGAAGTGACAGAGAGGAGACTGGAACTCCCCTTGCTAAGAAGTACAGCTTAACTTGCTGAAGGGCAGAATGCCAGCTACCTTTTTTAATGAGACAGTACTTAGAATTCTACTCCAGCAACCAACTGTAGAATTTTTTCTAGTGTCAAATATTTCCCTTACGTGGAAGGTATGATAGACATGTATTTGCAGGTTTTCTCTGGCTTATTTTCCCAATGTGTTTTATTGTGTTTCAATGCTGAGCATGGCAATTACTCTCATGTGTATGAGTATACATAATTTCATTTACTGGAGTGCTAAAATGAGCAATGAGAAAATCAGAAGGTCAAAAGTAAACTAAGTTTCCAAAGCTGCGTCTCAGCCCTTTCTTTCACTAGTTGCAATGTAGTTTGCTGATTCCTTTAGTTTGGCCCTCTTTCCAGATGGCTCTTTCAAAATGATTGGTCAGGCAGCACACTGTAGCTTACTAGAAGCGTGGAAAAAATGTATATTTACTTGATGAAATTCATTCTATCTGGATCAGAGATTGTTATTTTATTCTGCCTGTCTGCAAAAATACTAATTTATGGACCTGCCAGTTAACCAAAAGGTCAGTTCACAGCCTTAATGTGCTCCCTTTCAGAAAATCAACAACATGATTACAGGTTGCTCTCAAAATTCTTTTTCAAATGTTTTTTATAAAGTTGCAGATTTCCCTGCATATGTTACTGAGTTGCTTTCTCATGTCATACAATAAAACAAAGCTATATTCAGCAGTGTAGTCTGTGGCTGGAGTCAAGAAAGAAATTTCAGTGTCAAGCTCAAATTAGCCAGTTTGGTTTAAAAGACTGGTACAGGCTACTTCCTTTATTTTTTTTCCTGAAAGCACCAAACTTTCCATATTATTTAGCTGTCTAGCTCTCTGTGCATCGTGGAACACTTTCTTCCAAGTGTATGTGCTTAATTTCTATTCAGGGCATGTGCAAAAAATGACTGTGAAACTTAGATTTCTTCCATGTGCAGCTTTACTTTCAAAGAACCACTTTTAAATTTGAACGTTTCCTTGTTCACTCTCCTCTGACTGTGCCATATATGTATGTGTGTATATATGGATACAGTTATATATAGATTTAAGTAATCCTTCTGTTTACTCTAGCACTTGTGTCTTTGTCTGGCGTCAGCATTGTTGCCATCAGCAACAGATTGGAGTTGTTTTGGGGGATGGGAGTGCAGAGTCAGCTGGTCTGTATTTAATCTTACTTCTGTAGCCTTGATCCTTACTAGAAGCAGCTGCCAGTGCCTGATCCTGTACTAATTTCTAAGCAGTTGTCAGTCCCTAACTTCCTGGTGTTTTAAATCTGTCAGGCAGCAGCAAGCATACAGTCTGGACGCCTTTGTGCCTCTGGTGTGGTACAGAGACCCCTGGTTACAATGGGCTCTCCTGTGTGTTTTCTATCCTAGATGCACAAATGCCTACTTATAACACGTAAAGAAGGCATTGAAATTTCTAGAGCAGGTTTTCATTTGAGGTTCCACTGGGCAGGCTGGCTGCATCCTGTTTATGGGGTTTGATTGTTTCAGTTAGTTTTCTAGTTGGAATAAGAGGGGGTTTTTTAAAGCATTTCATTTTGGAAGGTAGTAGAAGCAGATAAAGAAAGGTGATTTACTGTTTAGCTGGGCAGTAATCAGTGTAGCCTACTGCTACTATAAACATGGGTATGAAGGCTTGTATTGTTTCTATCTAGGATCTTTGGCAGTTCGTTTTGGAGACCACAAGACTAACCTTGGTTTTTAATCCTATTTCTAAAACAGAAGTCAGTTTCTTTATTTGCCAGTTAACTTTGTAACTTTCTGCCAGTTACTTTAATCCACAGATTATAAAGTAATGTGAGATAATCAAGTCTTTAAATCTCTCTGTCAGGTAGGAAAGTATTAGATTAATGTTATCGTTTCATTATGATGAGGCATGTGGTTAATTACACCACCCAGTAGCAAACCTTGGTTCTAACCTTGCTTCCTGACTTCCTATTCATTTTTATTTCAAAGGTAGTTTTTCTCTACTTGCTCTCTTGGTAAGTAATTTTACCATGTTTCTACAAAGCTAACCTACTTCAAGATGTGTAGAAAATCTGTATTATAGTGAAAGAGAAAGTATCAGACTGGGTGATTTGCAAACTGATTGCTGTCTGCTTAGCCTGTTGCAAGTACGCCTTTCTTAGGGATCACGCTCTTGCCTCACACTGTATCTTCTTTCACCAGTAGGTTTTCAATCAGGCTGTGCTTCAGTTAACATCCCTATGCTAAAGCCAGGTTAAGCAGTTTTTCTTCCTAGCCATTCACTCCTGCTCCAGTGCTGCCCCTGTAGTAGTGCCAAGAGACTGACCTGTACCAGCATGAAATAGAACTTATTGAGGTTTTAGTTTGCAGGGTGGGTTTTTTTCCATAGGATTCATTATATGGCCCCTTAGACAATTGTGGTGGTGTTCCTGAGGGACCTGGGAGCTGGAGTATGCAGCTAAGGGAGGAGAAGGGAAGCAGAAACTGCTTAAGCAGGTTTTGTAGCTGAGGAAAGAAAAATGTCTGTGGAACCATGGTTTCAGGCTGCCACAAGCTTGCCAAGGGATCACATCTGCTCTTCAAAGCCTGTAACAGACCATTTTCTTTTTTCTTGAGAATATTGCATTGCTTGTAGATATATGTGGTGAAATATTCCATTTCTTTTAACTCATTCCCTCCTCAACTAGCAGATGGTATACTTGTCAGTATAAATATTTGGAGTTTTAATACCTTAAGCATTTTTGGTAGTTCTCTTTCATGGTGGCTGGAATTCTGGTGACAGAGAGCTTATCATTGCAGGCAATTACTCCTGCAAAAAGACACTTTGATTCCAAATTAGTGTTTTCAAGCCAGCTACAGCATTTGTTTTTTCCTCAAAGGTTAGACTGCTGGCACAGTAAGATAGGGCCTAGCTGTCTCTGCTTCTTGAAGAGCAGAATTCTGCTGTTCAAAATGGGAAGAGGGTAGTTACGTTATGTAATCTGTAATCCTTTTGTTAAATTTTTTTTAAGGACAAGGTTTTTCATTGAAGGAGGGGTTTAAAAGGAAGTTTATTTTACCCCAAGCCAACTTAAAGCTAGAATGAGGCTGTTCATTCAGCTATAATATCATCACTGTTCTTTCAGTACGTTTCCACAATTCCTGTAAGTTCCTTAGTGTTCCAAAGTAACCCTCCAGCAAGCAAGACCATACTTTTTTTGGCAACCCAGAATATTTTATCTTTACAGATGTAGGGGTAAGTCACAATTATTTTTATCTCACAGGCTCCCACTGATGGAAACCCTTGTCCTGCAAAGCTTTGCACTTGACAAAGAGTAATGCTTGAGATATCAGCCCTCTGGAAATCCAGAGATCTGTAGAGCTGTGTAGAAATGAAACTCCTTGAATATCCTGTTTACAAATCCTCAGATTTAAATCCTTATTTTGTTGAAATTCCTTTAGGCAAAGATTTTGGTTTTCCCCATGGTTTGCCTGGTTCATGCAAGTACAAGTACATAATAAAATGGTCTGATGCTATCACTTCAGAAAAACTCATATGTAAGTTTATGGTTAAAGGTACTCAGCTCTTCTAGGGAGATGAAGAAGCTGGCATTTTGCATTGAGAAGCCTGTGTGGGCAGAACACTTAACACAGCAGATAGGGTTGTGGGAAGTGGCATTCAAAGAAAGAACTGGGAGGTTTTAATCAGTAGAAATGGGTAGGGTTTTTAACTCTGGTAGTGTGGCCTGCTCCAGACCAGCCCAGGTAGCATTTAAGACAAGATGAGAAAGCTCAGAAAGTGCACATGCAGCAGTAACAGAAAATCATTCATCATTTGATATAAGCAGGCAAATATGTGAACAGGGGTATAAGTCAATCTAAAATAATGGAAAAGAAAAACAGATCAAAGCCAAGAAAAGTACAGTATTTCCTTGAGGAATAATGTGCTAACTAAACAAAAAAATGGAAGTCGGTAAAGTCCATTTGTCACTTACAAGGAGCAAGCCCTTCTTCTCTTTCATAACTACCATTATGTGGGGCAGAACATGGCAGACTGCAGAGTGTATGCACTTAGAGAACTGTGGAGAAGGCTGCTTGTATACGAAATGTCAGATTGCATGTGTTCACTGTCCAGAGTGAGCTAAGGGTTGGATGTCTAAATAGTAAGAGCTAAAAATGGTACAAGAAACCACACAATGCTGAGTATGAATGTTTTGTTAAAAATCCAACATGGATAATTAACCTCCCTACTTCTATCTCCTTTCCATGCTGAAAAGTCTGTTCATGGAGACTTCCCTCCAAATAAGGGGATTTCCTGGGGTTTTCATTATGAGGTTGTTTTTTTTCTCCTTGTTTTGGTTGTTTTTTTCTTGTAATAAGAAAAGGATGGATTCCAGAGAGGAAATTTTTTTACTACTACTTAAGCTTCTCAAAGGATATTACAAAGAGAAGAGCAAAGTGGATCAGACTTACGGAAAGCGTATGACGTTTTCCTTTTAATAAAATAAAAGAAACAAGACATCTGAGTTTCTAAGGGCCTATGGGGAAAATAGCTTATGACCTGGAGGGCCTAGGTCATAGTTTTGCTGAAAGTATGTAAGAGGGCTTTTGTGTGTATATGAAACCTTAAATGCAGCAAACAGCTAAGACAGTAGTTACTGCTTATCCTGCTTTTGGCAGTCCCTAAGGATTGGAGGTAGTTGTCTGTACACTTTTATTTTCAGATGGTATATAGCAGATTAAAAAGTCATCTGTAGAAGGTAGGAAAAGCAGGGTGGAAAACAACTACCCAAAACTTCATTTCAAAATGCCTGGAATCCCTGATGATGTCCCAGGATGCTGTATGAGTTAGGTAGAGATCTCTGTATTCCTTAAATATGAAGAGTAAAGACTGTTTAGTGTGTTTGGAAAAAGACATCTCAACTGGTTTTGGCCAGGTAATGATGATTTCCCAGCAGAACTGGACTTGGTAGGAGTAAGTTAATTCTGAAAAGAGCTTCAAGAGAGCAAGAGCATCTTTGGGAAGAAACAGAACTGACCAGTTAGGAAAATCTCAGCAATGCTTTTCTTTTTTACAGGAATCCACTACCATTGCAGCTGCCTGCCTTGTTAACACTTGCAGAATATGTTGCAGGACTGAGGGAATTCTCCAGTAGTTGAAGCTGAATGCTGTGAAAGAAAGCATATTTCTTTTAGTTTGAAGGAGGAACTGGAAGTGGAAGGAGGAACAAACTATTTAGAACTGTGTAAAAATTATTTGCTTCACTTTTATAACTTGGCAGCACAATGACTTACAGGTTTGGAGCGTGAAACTCTGGTTTGAGAATGAGCTGGGGACTTCATTGCATGGGCTGAGAATTGATGTTTTGATAAACCTTGCTATCTAATTCTTGGATGAATATTTGGTGCTTCCTTCAGATAATTTCTGATTGCCTCTGTAGGTTTAGGGCTATAGACAGTTTTGTTTGTTTTGATTGTCAGATGTTTATTGTCACCTTTTAGATGAAGAGGTAGTTGCACATTTAGTTCAAGTTGCATTGTTCCGTATGGTTTTTAAAGTAAATTTTGAGGTAATGGAAAGAACCCAGTCTGCTGAAAATATGAGCAGTTATACTTCCCAGCCCCTGCCCCAACAAAGAAAGTTCAGTGTGCAACTCAACAGCACAAACGTTTCTCTTCTGTCACCTCTGTCCTCTCTGTTTGGCTGGAAATACTGCTGTTGGAAAAACAGTAATTTACATACTCATTTCGTTGTATGGCTTCTCTTTCCTTGATTGCCCATGACAGCAAATAGTGCCATCACTGACAGTGGAGTTTGGAGTTTGTCATGGCAGTATCTCTCCACAAATAACTAGTTTGAAACTGCAACATATTCCACACAGCTACAGTGGTATTGCCAGCATCGGCTGCTATGTTCTATCCTCAAATTCAGCCTTTGATACAAAACAACTGTGGGTCCCTGTAGGAAATTTCTGTCCCCAACTTCTCCACGGAGTCTGTAGACCTGATTTACATGTCTTAAGACCCTGTAATAGAGTCACTGGGAAATTTTATTATTTTTTTTGCCGGTAGCTGTGGAATTGTGAAAGTCAGGTTAGAAAGTTGAGAGTGTACATCTGACTACTATAAAGTAAAACACATACTCCAGACATTTGTTAGGTAATATTGAGAATGGAATTGAAATTGATATTATTATTATTTTGATTCTGAACATTAGGATCTGTGGCTTTATTAACTACTCTGTGCTACAAAATGGAGATTGATACACACTAAACTGTAATCCACTCATCTCTTATAAAGCTTCTGCTAGAGACCCATTTAATTTCCAAAGATAAGAATTCATTATATGTCTCCAGAGAAATTAATTTTTCTTAAGTGTTTTTGTGTGCAGTGAGCTATCAGAGAGCATTCTACAGCAAGCAAGCAAGCAAGGAAGCATCTGTCTCCAGCATGCAGCTATGGCACTAATGAATAAAACTTTTCCGCGAGCAATACAGAAACACAAAGAATTATCTTTGTGGCCCAGAAGAGTCAATAAATACATGTTTGATTCATTCATTGCCCTGAAAGAATTTTGCTGTGTAACCTGCAGCAGAAGACATTTGTTTTCCAGCAGAGATTTTTGTTTTCTGACTAACACTGTTCAGTGTAATTTGCATCAAATACATGCTTAAAACCATGCTACCTAGTTTCAGACAGTCTGGTGTCCCAGTGAGGTTTTTTTCAATGGGATGCAAATGACCTGTATAGTCACAGCCTTAGTGCTGTAACCTATGCTCATAGCTGGGTGCTCTGTAGGCAGTGTTAGTTCTTTTAATTCAGACCTTCTGGCTAAAATGGCCTGACACCAAATAAATCTGACTCTTCCAAAACCACATATGGATTCTAATTTATGTTTCCTCATGAATTCTGGCAGTGCAGCACACTTTGGGGGTGTGCCCTTAAAGCAAAATCACAGAAAGTGAAACATCTCTCTGAAATAGATTTCTAATAACCCCTCAAGTACTCCTGCACAAAACTGTGGGTGGTGTTTGAAATGACAGACCAAAAACTTTCTGTGTCCCTGTCGTAGAAACAGATGCCAGAATCGAAGTTTCTGATTATACTGTTTAAAATACCAGTTTTCTGTGAATGAGGTACAGGGCATAATTCATTTGGTAAGGCTGACAGACAAGTCAGTTGGCTGCTCTGTATAGTACTTCCCAGTGTAAAAATAAAGTTTTTACCTTACATTTACATTTGCAATAATGTGCAGATGTTTGACACAGATATATCAGGATACTTAACTTTGGGTTAGGATTTGCAGATGTCACGTGTTTTGTGAAAGCTTCATCTCTGTTTTAGTGAAAGAAAGGAAGAGGTACGTGGCACCAAACACTGAGAAGCATGTCCTGTGTGTGAGTAATATATCCTGAGCTGTGGACATTCTGTCCCTTTTGAAGGGACAGTTTTATTAGTAGTGAACTGTTTCTGTGATGTAGTTTTGATACCTGCTATTTGTGATTGGTAGGTGAAGGAGTTCAACAACTGCCATGTGCTTTACTTCACCTTGTAAAAATGTTCCTATAAGAGGGGAGTCCTGTATAGCATTTCACTCTTTTAACTGCATAGAACATTATTATCCATTTAGAGCAGCATCCAGGAAGTGGAGGTATGTTTGGGCATGCAAAATCAAGTTCTTGCTTCCCAATCGGGCTTACTGAAGAGGATTTTTGATGACAGACTGGTGCAAATGTTTCACCTCTTTGACCTGTTTTAAATCCTCTTTAATAGATGTGCAGGGATTTATGTTGGGTGCTGGGTTGTTTTTGTCTTTAAAGCAACAGCAGTAATGCTGTTAGTTTTGAAGTTTGCAAACCTTGAGAAATGGGAGAGGTTGGCTAGTTTATTTAAACATGTTGCTTTCTTCATTGCATTGCATTGTTTCATTGGCTGCACTTGAGGTTGGACACTTAGATGAGAGTTGGATTTATTCCCTTTCATAGTGTAGTAACTGATTGCATTTTCTCTTGGCTGTGGTTCATCTAAAGTTGCATTGTCCTATGCGTTGTTTCCTTCTCTCAGCTGCTAAGTCATTACCTTGGAAACCAACTCTCTTGGGTTGGGTTTGCTTGGGGGATGTTGTTTTGTTGGGTTTTTTTCTTTTCAGGGTGTGTGTGTGTTGAAGTGAAATGAAGCAATGCTGATTTTTACTTGTCATTACTAATACAGAGGTCTTCTGCAGTTTTAGCTTCAATTCCAGGATTTTCTTCCCTTCTCTGCACTTTTCCAGCCTGGCTTTATCATGCTACCTAGTAGAAATTTGTCATTATGCATAAAGAGCACAGCAAGATAAGTAATATGCAGTTTGTTTTGTCAGTTGCAGAAGTTGGCTATGTGCTAGAGCACGTGTATCTCAGCTCTCTAGACCCAGCACATTAAATTAAATGATTACATTAAATGTAATCTTTAAAAAGTAAAAACAAAATGTCATATGTTGATAGCTCAGTAATTTACATCTCTTGTAATTTATTTGTCTAGGGAGGCAGCAGCAGCTGGAGGCTGAGCACCAGTATGTGGAGGCTGATCAAGACCTTCACAAAAGGATGGAGCGTTCTGTGCAGCCACCTACAGAAAGACCTGGGGAGAGGCGAATGGCGGAAATGAAGAAACTCTATGGTGCTGATGCTCCCAAAATCCAGGCAATGGAGGCTGCCATGCAGCTTATCTTTGACAGAAACTGTGACAAAAAGCAGCCCAAATACTGGCCCATTATCCCCCTTAAGTTTTGAGTACCTGGACTGTGCTCTTACCTGGCACAGGTCTGCAGGGTCAAGTGCCTCAGGTTATGCTGCTGAAAGAAGAAATTGCAAATGTTGGGTTTGGTTGTGCTTAGGGGTAGAGGACAGCAAGGGAAGCATGTTTCTTTGCTCTGTGTTCCTTTTACATTCTCTGTCAGCAATGGTCACAGTCTGTTCTACTACACACAGTTGTCAAATAGTACTAGGAGGGACAGTAATACCAAACCTGTCTAAAGTCATAGATTCACTCATTTGATACCCACCTTCCTTGAGCATGCTTGCAAGAAATGTAATAATGTCTATACTCAGTGAACTGGGAAAATTTAAAGCAATGCCAAAACAGAAAACTGCCTTCTCTTCCCATTTAGGAAATTGAGTAGTCCCATTTTTCAGTCTTGTTTAACATAGTAGCATTTGGATCCTGTTTAACACAGCACAACTTGAAGTGTTATGTCTGCTAATCTTTGATATCTTTTTTTTTTTTTTGGAGAACCAGGAGCCCACTGGCCAAGATGCAACGTATCAAGTTACTGTAGCCCAACCATTTGAATTATTTTTCAAAGGTTTATAATAAAGCAGGAAGTTTTTCTTCCAGACAGATACTTGTCTGGCAGGAGTTGACTCTAAAGCAAAATTACATAGAAGAGTATTTTAATTAAGGGGAGTAGGAGAGAAGCCTGATATGTGTCTGTCAGTTAGAGATCTGTTTAACAGAAAAGAAACTTAAGAGGACAAAGCATTCTTTGGGCCAATGTCTACAGTAATTTTTGCAATTCTAATAAAAAGCACCTAATTGGTTTGAAGGTTTAAAGAAGACCTATTAGTTGGGTAGACTAAGGGTATGTATGTATGCTGTATATGGAGCTGTGGAAGCCACATAGCTCTGAGGACTATGTTTTATTTCAAGTGCAGCATTGCAATGCCCACCTGCATATTACATGGACAAAGCTTAAACACGGGCAAGTTAGATGTGCCTCTGTGTGTACTCATCCATCCACACAGGCTGTTTGGCTCCACTTCTGTCGCTCTATTATTGCTGGTCAGTTGTGCTTGCCCCACTAATAGCTGACCAGGTAGAGTGAGTGCAAGAGAGGCTGAATTGTAGTACTTAGTACTACAATTACTTAGTATTACAATTACTACAACAGTACTTAGTACTGTTGACTCCTTATAAAATGGTACCCTGAGCACGTCCAAGGACTGTATGCTATGGGTCACTGTGTGCTGAAGGGCTATAGTTTGTAATAAGCAGCATTTCTGTGCCAGGGCAAGGGAACTTTATGCTGTTTTAATTGTTACAAACATGTATGTCTTTTTGGCAACAGAGAAAGGTCACAACTAAAATTCTAACTTCAGTTCATACCCGTTGTGTCTGGTGTATCTCTGTAGCATGTCTATAGTTTCTAAGACACATTGCTGTGCCCTCTGCAGCAGCCACCTGCACCAAAGGAAGTCTGCAATGTAGTTTAGGATATCTTTGGGTTTCCTTGTAGTTACTATGCATTTTCAAAGCAGCATTTTCATTTCAGTGCCACTTCATTCACTTTAGATGTGATGAGATAGAGTTAAATTGAACACTGAAATTAAAAGCCCCTTGTCTCCAAGATCTATTACTAGTGTGGCTAATTTGAAAAACTTGCGTGTGAGATAGGAGAGGGAAAAAGGTTCTGAACAGTGCTGCATTTGCCTTCACTCTTGGTTTTGGTGGGTTTTGTCAGATATTCAGTGTTTTGTTTGGGTTTCCTTTTGTTGACCAAATAAATTTTCTTCACAACACCTTGTATTTTATTTTATTAATAAGCAAACTGCCATACTTCATCACTCAGTTCTCAGATGCTAAAGCTTTCGTTTAGGTGCTGTGTTGTTTAAAGAAGATTGAACTTAGAGCAAGGACAGTTATAACATATTGAGAAGCATAAAGAGTGTTGACAGGATATTCACAGGAGTGCCAGTCAATGCCATTCACTCATGGTATGGTACAAAATGACTGGGAGGGCTGTTGCATCTGCTAGAGGAAAACCATGTCCTAGATTAACATGCATAGATCTCTCAGTTCCTATTTGAAGTGTTTCCAGTGTGGTGTTGGTGTCTCCCCTGTGAAGTGCAGTACAGAAAAAAGAAAGGATGGGTCTTACTTTCCAACCCAGTTCACACTTCGTGTTGTGGTTGTTTCTGCATCCAACTGGTTCAGCTAGCAGAAGCAGAAATTCTGGTCTCCAAAAGTATTTGTAGAAACCTCATGCAAGACAAACACTGAATTCCTTTCCTACTTAAGATGAAACAAAAAAATCATTTGCTTTGCTTCTTTTAACTAATTCTTAGAGTGTTTAATATGCTTCATGAGGTTGGAAACAGAGAGAGCTGGATGAAATATTCCCTAGGAACCATGTACTAAAGCCTGAAATGGAGGAATACACTACTACAGACGTAGAGTTGTTGCCAAATAATCCCTAATACTGCCCCTGAATTTCAGGAGACGGGCTGTTGCTGGTAGTTGGCCAGATGACCCCTTTTGCTAGTAGTTCAGTGGAACTTGGAGATTTTGTGTTGCGGTTCTTTTACTCCATGTCCCATGTCACTTTACATTTCTAAGAAATATCTCACATAAAACATGTCATCGTGGAAGCAATGCAACTGCAACTCAAAAATACCTGTTCAGGCCAAATGTCTGTAATAGTCACCTTTCTTGCACACATGTATTACTCTCCAATCCTCATTCATGTGACTGTGTGTGCTATTTTCCCAAAAAAGCAAAGTTATGCCAGTCTCTTGACTAGAATGTAACTGTTACGCTGCAGACTTGATTTTTACTTGTCCAGAACATTGCACCTTTGCTTTGAACTACACTAGCTGCTTCTACAGTCCTGCCCAAAGGGAATTTTTCACTGGCTGGTGGTGCTGTTTCTCACAAGCTTTTCCCATCTCCAGCAGAAGGAGTTACACCCTGGAGTTGCAAGTACAAGTTGTTAGACCAACTATTATTCTTAATTTCAGAAACTGGTTTCCTCATTTCCTCATTCTGATTGGTTGAAGATGCTTTGAAGAATGGAGAAAAATGGTAATAGATCTTTTCTACTTAAAGGATTCTTAAAAGACATTTTAAAAATGCACTTGCAGACCTGACACAGTATAATTTAACATACAAATGAAGCAACAACCTCATATGTTTCCTACTAAAAGAAAACCTGCTTACTCTTAAGCATTGGTGACATTGTCAAGAACACTTGCCTTCTTAGAATTATTTCCCTATAAATCAGCTAACAGTTTAGTATGCCTGTGCATACAGGCAAACTGAAAAGAGATTAAACAATTTTGATGAGTGTAACTTTCATCAACCTGTTTTTGATGGTAGTCTTGTAAAGTGGCCAGCTGCAAACATCACATACTTAGAAGCAGCTTTAATAAAAAGCAACCTAAATTTCCGTAACTGCCTTTGTGAAGGGTAAATATATAACCCATGTGCATTTGTCCACTCTATGTATTTGTTGACTCGTATCTTTTTTCTCTCTTCAAACCCTTTTAGCTCAGTCATTACATTAAATACATTTTACATGTTGGCATCTTCATCTATTGTTGCATTAATAGGAGTACAACTCTTGGAATAGAAATTGAGAAGTGCAAGATATTTTTATTCAGCTGCTTAAATTTGGATTTTTAAGTGTGATTTTTGGCATGCTGGTCTGAGTATTTTGGCTGAAAGAATTACAGAGGAGCCAAGATTGTTGCCCAAAATGTGAAATACAGTCTGCCAAAAGGAAACATCCAGAACTCTGTTTTCCTTCTGATTTCTTAAAATTCTAAGTTACTGGGGAATATAGTATTTGATAAGTAATATGTTCATGCTGTGTCAGAATTCTGGTTTTATGTTCTTGTGCTAATTCATCAACCATCTACCCTGTTTAACCTGGTTGGTTGTCCCTGGTGGTCCTGCCTGGATAGTCCAAAGGAAAGAAATTCTTAGGGGCTTTCTCCTAGATAGCATAGCAGCCAGTGAGGGAGTCTTAACTGCTCCTGAAGAGTGGTTATAGCCAGAGTACGAAGTTCAAGGCCTCACATAATATTGTATATTCTTACATAGCTGGAAATGATGAGCTGATACAGAGAGACATGTGCAGTGGAGCTCTATGTGGTTAAGTGATAGACCGTGACATGACTGTTTGGGTATTCTCTTGGAGACCTGGCTACTGTAGTGGAAGAACTGCTTGGACTTGGTCCATCCTTTGAGGTAGGTGAGTACACGTGCTTCAGCCTCAACTATTCATTTTGGCAGAGCAGGAGCAGCACAGAAGTCATGCTTGGCCAGAAGCGTAGAAAGGCTTGCTCATCTTGAGCTTTGAGTGTGTCTTCAAGGTTCTCTGTGCATGGATTCTATTAATTACACAGTCATAGAGGGATTTTTTTTCCCCTTTAACCATGAATCATTTTCTTGTAAAAAAGCAAGCAAGCAGAGTTAAGTGAGAACATAGTTTTTGAAAAGAAAATACTTCTCAGCCTAATGATGCCAATACCACTGCTGGTTCCCTAAACTACACTGAGAGATCTTCTGCCTACTAAGGCTTTTGAAAATCCAAAATACACAAAACTGCTATTCCCCATGACTGTTATTTACAGCCATCACAAAGAAATACCTTTGTGGGGAGGAAGGGATGAAAAAAGTGCAAAGGACTAGTACGGATTTTTTTTCCACATAGAGTTCAGAGTGGTCCTCCTTAATTTTTAGACTATGTTTTACATAAAAGCAACAGTTTACCAAAATCTGGGTTCAATAAAGATGTGAGGCAAAAGTCTATGAGAAGCTGTTAAAAAGTTAAGTTCCACTACTGTCTTGGGATGTCCCTAAGCTGCACCTTACTGGAAGCTGAGAGGAGGTAACAAAATGCTGCTTTATCTGTGGAATTTTTTCATACCATCCTCTAGACAGCTGCCATTGGGTGATGGCATAGTAAGCTAAGTAGACTCCTGATCTATTTATAGCCATTTTTAGAATCTTTCCAGATGCTTATACTGAGGATCAAGATTGAAATACCAGTCCTGAAAGTCAGCTTTCAGCTATAGTCATGCATCTTTGTTCCTAGGTACAGAAATCACCTCTGTGGCTCAACTCCACCAAAGTTTACTGCCATCAAGATCTGCCAGTAGCTGTTAATTGTGTGAACACTCCCTTGCTGTAAGTCAAAAGGAGTTGAGTTGAAGAGCCCTGCTGCTAAACTGTTTAACATAACCCAGTTTATTTGTCTCTAAAAGGCTTAAGGGAAGCCCTTGCTTGTGCCACTGGATGAGCAAATCTAGAGCTGGCAAACTTGCTGTCCCCAGAAGTGAACATATGAACACTGGGATGTCCCTAAGCTGCACCTTACTGGAAGCTGAGAGGAGGTAACAAAATGCTGCTTTATCTGTGGAATTTTTTCATACCATCCTCTAGACAGCTGCCATTGGGTGATGGCATAGTAAGCTAAGTAGACTCCTGATCTATTTATAGCCATTTTTAGAATCTTTCCAGATGCATATACTGAGGATCAAGATTGAAATACCAGTCCTGAAAGTCAGCTTTCAGCTATAGTCATGCATCTTTGTTCCTAGGTACAGAAATCACCTCTGTGGCTCAACTCCACCAAAGTTTACTGCCATCAAGATCTGCCAGTAGCTGTTAATTGTGTGAACACTCCCTTGCTGTAAGTCAAAAGGAGTTGAGTTGAAGAGCCCTGCTGCTAAACTGTTTAACATAACCCAGTTTATTTGTCTCTAAAAGGCTTAAGGGAAGCCCTTGCTTGTGCCACTGGATGAGCAAATCTAGAGCTGGCAAACTTGCTGTCCCCAGAAGTGAACATATGAACACGTTTTTGTAGTGCTCAGAGCCCTCAAGGACTTTTCCTGCTTTGGTAATAAAATTAATCCCATTGCAATTCTTTCACCAGACATGTTAGTCAGATTTCTTTATTACAAAACATCTAGAAAACGTGTTTATTTTTCTTGCTGAACATGGTAAGGAAGGGTTTAGCCCCAGGTTTCTAATTATTTTTTTCATTGTTACTTTCTCAAAGTTAGTGTCTTGAGTTTGCAGGCTTGCACACACTGTGCCAAAGAGCATAACTGCACAAATCAGGTTCTTACCCTTTACTTCACTGTGAACCATGGCAGGAACCAGAGGCCCAAGATTTGGTCAGCCCTTTTGGTCTAGATATATGCAAGCATGCAGCAAGAAGTCCACGCCTTGTGCTTAATTAATTTTTATTCTCACATAGCTAAGTTCTCTGAGTTTTCTCCCATCCTTTGACCCAGACAGGAAGAGATCTCCTGGGTCATCATTTCTAGTTTTTGCTACCTCCAGCAAACATATCGTCTGATCCATTTCAGACTCTAATTAGGCTCCACTTTAAAATAAATTACACTGCCTGTCACCCCAACTTCTACTAGTTAAGACTGCATGGCCTGCTTTTCACTTGCAAAGCATAATAAAATACCAAGACTGTCACAAGTTTAAGTTGTCCTTTGTCAGAGAGCTCCAAAAATCTAGATGCAGGTACAGATTACGAATCGTGGGGTTTTTTGTATTCATTATGGTACTCTTAATATCCTCCCCCTAGACAGAAGAGAAGGAGTTACTATTGTCACAGAAGGAAATGCTTGAAGCAGGTTTTTACTTAAGAAATAATTCATCAAAGGCCACCCTTCTGATCTGTAGCATATTCCATGGAGAGGTTGAGTAATACCAATGGCTCCCAGCCCACTAGCCTCCTTTCATGCAAAGTGGTGAGTTTGAGCTAGAAGTTAACTCAGTTATTCTGCAATGCACTTGAAACAAAACAATGTGATGAGTTGCTCCAAATAGAAGAATCGTTCCATGACTTCAGAATATAAAACTGAAATGGACTGTAAACCAAAAAATAATAGGCGGTACATAATTATTACATCTGAGAGGACAGTAACATTAATGACTTTTAAACAATTTTCTGTGTAGCTGTTGATGAATTAAGGTTTTCCTGTAATGCCAGATCACAGTGTGCTAGACCCAAGAAAGTATGTGTTATACTGAGGCATGACATGATGTTTTCATTTGTACTGCTTGCCACAGAGCTGTGTCTCAGCAGTGCCATGGCTGCTTTGTGGTCCTGTTTTTGGTGTCACTGCCCTGGTGTTCCAGGGGCAGACATGAAGTCCTTCCTCGGCACCTTCTCTGAGAAGCCCTGCAGCAGAATAGCACTCATAGCAGCTGGTTTTATCATTATGTAACAGTCCTAGGGTCTTCTTTAGGTTACCTTTTTCAGCTGAACTTGGAACACACTACCCCATAATGCCCTTTTTGAGGCTTGTTCTTGCTCTGAAAGCCATGGTGCCAGTGTGTGATGTGTGTGACATTACTGGGTGCCGTGGCAAGAGGCTGTGATATCATAAACGCCAGGTGATTAAATTATTTCAGGGACAGACCAGAAAGAACAGCTGCACTGTGCAATGTGAACGCCCTTACTCCAGAACCTCTCTCCTCTACCAGCAAGGAAAAGAGAGTAAATGAACGACAAAACAAGTGTGCCTCCTCCTTTGCTTGTTTGGTTAAGCAGATGCTTCCTGAAGTCATCTACAGCTCCAGTGTGAGAGCATAAACATGTATCTCCAGAGTGCAAAAGTGCTTCTACAGAGAACTTCTAAAGAGATTAGTTACTTGCCCTTCATAAGTGGGTTTACTACGCAGACCTACTCTAGAAAGATGTCCTATGCTTCCCCTGCTGACATCAGTTAAATCTTGTTAGGAAGGAGAAAAAGAGCTGCCTCACCGTAGTCTCTTCCCCTCAATAGCTCTTTCTGTGTACCAGTGTTACTTGCATTATTAAAGCCTAGCAAAATGAAATCTGTTCCCATGCCATGGCTGTGTCTAAAGCTTTTTTTGGTGGTAAATATATTGTTTATAATTAACTGCACTAGTGGGTTGTGTTACACTGTGGAAACTGTAGTTCCTGGTGTAGCCTGCAGTGTGATAGTCCCTGTTAGCGTAACAGAATTGTGCCCTTCAGTCCAAGAAGGTACCACATCTTACTGGAATAAAAGATAACAACAGTTTATATTATTGAGATGTTAAAATACCATTATTAAAAAAAACAGTAATTAAAAATTTTTAGTTTTTTAGTTTAACTTCCTTCATGCCAGGTTTTTGAAGCGTGGAATGATGTAAACCCACTATAGTGCTGGAAAACATCCAGCAGAATCTCAAGTACAATGCAGATCTTTTTCTAGTAGGGTGCCCAATCTAATAATAATAATTGTGAAGAAAATGTCTCCAAAATATACTGTGTTTAGCTTGTTGATTTTCCAATATTATTATAATGTGCTGGTTTCCAGAAATAAAAGTTGAAGCGTTTTTGTAATACTTCTTAACTGAGAAAACTGCTGAATGGCTTAGCAACCTCCCTTTGCAGGGCTCGAAATAACATCTGAATGCATACTGAATGTAGGAAAAACACCTACACTGCCTCTCCCACTGCTGTCATCCCCACTAAGCTACCTGGAATTAAATGGATATGCACTGTGATGCATTTTTCTGGCAATGTCTGTCATACTTTAGGTCTGCAGGGATCCAGCTGAGCACTTTCCTGAGTGTCTCTTAACTCAGTCATTTTCAGTCCACCTATGTTCTCTTCTTGCTCCCTCACCTTTTTTTTCCAAAAGGCTCCTGAGCCTAGTTTGTATCCCTCCACCCCAACACATGCTCTTCTGCAGCCTGATTGTGCTCACATCTCTCAGCTCCTACACTCCTGCCCACTTCCCACACACAGGGCACAAAATGTTGCCTGGACACTCAGTAGCCAGCAGAGCAAATAAGAAATAATCTAGATGACCAGAAAAAGGTCAGTGCCTCTGGCACCCTAAATGCTAAAAACAGGAACACTAAGATCTTTCCCACAGTGCTGTCTCTGAGCTGTCAGTGGTGAGGGAAGATCATTCTCTGCTATTTTACTAATTAAACCACAAAACTTCCTCACTGCTGTGTAAGGTGTGAGAAGGGTGTTACTGCCAGTTCATCTCTCTCCCCTCCAATGACCCACAGTAAATACCCCCACTTGTCTCAACTACTGACCAATGCCTTTATAAAGTCACAATGTAATGAAACCACCCCAATCCTGTTGAGCACCACGGGAAGCTTTTGTAAGACTTTCCCCTAGTGGGAGGAACAATTACTGGATAGAGAACCTAGACTTCACAATCCATCTGTTTAATTTATAGTGTGTTTCAACAGTACATCTCTGTCAACTCCCTATCTCCAACAGCAAGGCGTAACTGTAATTTACGAGCTCAGCCATTTGAAAGACCAACCAGGCAACCATGATCTATTCCCACCCAGTAGATGAGGATGTTGCTAAGGCAGTTTCTCAATTTAAGAACTATTTTATCTCTTTTTCTCTCTTTTCAGCCCTCTTTGCCAGCTGGCATCCCATTTTCTACTTTTCCAGCGGGCATTGCTTCAGCTCAGTGTGATCCTTCAGAGGGGGAGCAGTAGCCTATTTAGAGCTTAAAACACACAGAGATTTACTGTCTGGAACCCTGGAGAACAACCTAGCAAGAGGCTGTTGGGGGGCACTTAGCCAGATCATCTCCAAAATGCTACTGTTAAAAGAACCTGATATGCATGTTAAGTAAACATCAAATATGCAAAACCCAGCATATGTAACATGCAGATAATAGCCTACAGTAATGGGCCCTATCTCCAAATAAATAATAGCACTTTCATAACCACAAGGCAGTTCCAGTATTTTCTGTTCAGTTCAATGTCCTCTGAATGGGTCGTACCTCTAATACAATAAAACTCCCACAGGCTCCAGCAGGACTAGGGTTTAGTGTTAAAACTTGGCTAAAATAATAATAAGAAATTTCCCTTGCACACCAACAGGCAAGAATTCTAGAATGTGATACAGGAAGTGGCTATATAAAGGTGTTGATAATTTCATTTGCATATAAAATAATAACAAGAACAGAAGCTAAATGATCCCATATATATGGAAACCTTGGGTGTTCAGGATTGGCTAACCATTATTCTCTCATCACACAAAGCAATTCAGTCTGCAGCTGCATTTCTCTCTTACAAATCCAATTCCATCAAGAGAACCAAAACATCATTAGCAAACCCACTGATTTATCTACCAGTAAAGTGCTGACACAAGCTTCTATTACTGCTGGTAATAAATTCTCTACATATCAGTGTTTGCTCCCTCTAGGGATCTCCCATTATTCTAATGGCTACAAGTTTCCAACTTTACCACCAGCATTTTTAAGTCTGAAAAGCTGTAACAGTAGCACCGAAAATCTGTGGGAGTCATAGGAAAGAAAGAAGGATGCAAGCCTGGAACATGTACCCAGTTACTACAGAGATGCAGCTATGTGGAACTGCAGGTGAAGCAGGAGCTGGTGCCTTGAAAATTGCTGTAATAAGTCTTCTTTTACTATTTTTTTTTCCCCTTTCTGAAATACCATCAATACCTCTTGTTCTGTTCATCATTTCATCTCCCTATTTCCCTCAGTGGTTTTGCCTCCAGATCTTTGTCTCCCTTTCTGTACCTTTCCCTGGTCTCTGCTTGGTTTGTTGCCCTAATTGCCAGCCTGCTGAGCTCATTTACTTACCTCTGCTCTGGCTTCTCTTCTTGGGCAGAAATGCAGCAGTGCTGAAAACCCATGCTAGGTGTTGTCTGCTGTTCCTCCTGCACATCATCTACCACCAGGGTTCTGGGTGGTCACCTGTGAACTCATTTCAGCATCCTCCTTTTGTAGCTTTTATATCCATGAGCCCATATGTGCTATTTCAAGGCCTGGACACATATTTGTGTGCCTTTTTCAATGTCGGCTCTAAACAAGGAAGGCCCAAAGGGTGTTAGCAGTGCTGATGACTCTTGAGAATAATTTCCCAAGCTGCAGTTTCCATAACTACTTTCATGGTCCTGGGTAATTTTGTCTGCCAGGTTCATGTGATGTTTGGTTGGTCTGATGCTCTTTCATCTTTTAAACCCAAAAAAGTTATTTTCTTGGAATATTGGACGCCAGAATTAATCTTCTAGGCTATCTGGCAGCTAAGAAATACTTGGGTTTGGCCTGAACTTTATTAATTTTTTTAAGTACATAAAAAGTAAGAATCCAAATCCACATACGACAATAGCCCATGTTTAATACAGCTTTAATAAAAAGTTTTATTACATTCCTCCCTTGGAATGGTAACATTCATCTGCTTGCTGAACATGATATCCAAGAAAACAAGAATCTTAAAAACCAGAGATCTTTATTTAAAAAATACAGGCTCTTCAATCTGTCTTATGTATGCTAGAAATGAAAGAAAAAAAAAATTACTAATGTAGGATACTTGACACTTTCATTTATTTACTTTTTAATCTCTCCTAATTGGAGAATGAATATATATAAGTGACTAGCATGTTCTGCTTTTCTATTTTTAATCATACATGCATGCATTTACAAAAATTCAGTGTCTGGACTGAAAATTGGAGGAAAATGTGTATGTTTAGAATAGCTGCTTGAACGTTTTAAAGAAAAAACCCTGCCATGTTTATTAGTCTAGGGATGTTAAACTGATCTTCCAAAACCAATATTTAATATCAAACATCATCTCATTGTTATTTTTCAAGCTCCTCAGGCAGATTTCATCCTGGTGGGGCTTTCCTAGAGTGCTACCACTCAGCTGACCAAGGAGCCTTTAGCTTTCTGTGAAGTCGGAAGAAGGCAAAGCATTTCCATGATGCTAGCAGACCTGAAGACACCCCTTCCTTCCAAAACCATACCTCACATTGCTGATAGAGGATGTAGTGTCTTGGTCCCATTTCTATTACCTACCTGTGAAGAACCTGCAGAGTTGCACCACTCACCATCACACCCACCCACTGCAGCCCGTTTGCCCAAAGCTGCTGCACTGTTGGGCATGCCAAGCAGGTTACACTGCTGCTGAGTTCCTGAGTCATTCCCATCTCTTCTCCAACACATTACATTTTTTGCCACAAACCACAACTCTTGAGGATAGCCATTCGCTAGCACTGGACTGTGTAAAGCATAAAGAGCAGTACAGAAGAACTAAAATGTAGTGTGTGCAGGGGGAGAACCCCAACACAAAACCTAAACCAGCATTTTAAAATGTGTGTTGGTAGAAAACTAAATCGGGGTAGCCTGTTATGAGACAATTTATCTCAGCTTTATAATACAGTTTAAGACTTAAGCACCATCCATGTTTACAGAGCAGCATTAAAATCTTCTGTAGTAAGTCACAAGTTTGTGCCTAGTGACACAAGTGAAAAAATGAGAACTGAAATGAAATCAGCTGGCTGTTACTCAGCCTCCACTGCCCAACTGGATCAGGAAAAGTGTTAAAATGAGTCCTCCAATTTTCCTTCCCAGCTCTTCAAGCTTGATTTTCAGTTTGGAAAAAAAAAAAAAAAAGGCACCTGAGAATGTTCTTAAATGCTCTTTGTGCCTCCCATCAAAGGAGTTTTCTACTTTGGAAAAAGAGAGCAAGCCTTGTCTCAAAATGTACTTCTGCCAGGAATTCTGTCCTGATTAGTCTGCCTTGGAGCACTTTCTTGGGTGGGTGCCATACTGAAGTTGTTGGATGGCAGCCATGTGTTCAACACTCTTAAAATAAAGTCTATTCCCTTAATTTGCAACTCAACATAAAACTCAGGGTACGTCTATTGATACTGTGGAGGGTGGAGCTAACATACATGTGTATGCAATTATTTTCAGGATATTGCAATGAGTACACACTTCCCACGGAAGTTTTGTTTGAAGCTGAAAACTAATGAAACCTGGGTATGCATTTTGCCCTTGTCTGGTTTCTTCATTTGCAAATTATTTCACATTCAAATCTCTTCACTGGTACTAAAGAAAATGTGAGATAATCCATACATTTGAGACAGCTCCTCCCAAAGACAGGCTGGCCCCTCCAGCCCACAGAATCCCAGCCCACAACATAACAGGAACTTAGCAAAGCACTTCAATAAGTGTTTATAGCCAAGCCTGCTAGACTGAATCCACCATCTCTGATCAAACTTAAGTGTATATTTGAGCCTAACTGTTTTAAGATGAGACGTGTGGAAGAATGTCTTCACCAGGATCATTTCATCATGACTTGCACAGAAGGAGGTAAGACTTTCCTCTTCCTCACTTGGTGAAAGGGTTATCAGCATTTCTCATCCACATTTCACAGATCCACTGGGGTAGATGAAATAAGGTGGGCTGCATATGAAAGGAAATGTTGTAGAGTAAGGTCCCTCATGTGGAGCTAAGTGAAAGATGATTCTTCAGTTGCCAGAGGTCCTAATCTAAACATTAATCTTTAATTTTCAGTGATATCTTCTAATTAGATTTTTTGTATCTTTAAAATCACAAAGTGACATTGGTTATCCCAGGAGTGACTTGGGATATATGAAACAGAGATGACTCTGTCTTTAATGCTGAAGATGTATTTAGCACTCTGTAATTAACAGCAAAATGGTAATCACTAATTTTCAGATAAAATTAACTATGGTTCATTGGGAAAAATTATGCATTCTGTTGAATACATAATTATATATATTCTAAAGTAATCACTGCTCATATTATCATATTGAGAAAAAGTTGCTGGAAATACGACCTGCTTTGAAAGAAGAAACAGTTATTAATTTTGAAAAATATTTGTTCCTTACACTATTGTATCAACTGCTAGATTCCAGGAGGAGCATCTACATGTTGGCTAAATTATCAAATTACTTCTCAGTTTTTACCTTTTCCTTTCTCTCCTTTTCCCCAGACTACATAGTACCAATGATCAGAACATTTTTGTTCAGCATTTTGCTGGATGAACTTTGCGAACATCTCTCTGCAGTGAGCACTAAGAAGGGGTTTTGGTAGCAGCAGTTGGAGTCTAAAGCAGATCAGCTTCACATAAAAGGTACAAAAGACATAGGAGAGCATGAGTCATTCTTCTTAATCTCCATTGAGATGCTGAGTTCAAAACACAGAAAGGTCACCCCTTCTTTGCATGCAGAGGACAGTACAAAGTGATCCAATTGTCATCTTAATTCTCCTTAACATCCATGGCCTCTGTAATGCTGCTTTGAACAGAAGATCACATGGGAGAGAAAAACCCCAGCATGCCTCGGCTCGATGTGGAATCACAGAAATTCCGAGACAGACAGGATGGAAGAACCCCCTTGTGAAAGGCCACAGAGAACACTCTCTACAATTAAAATCAGTTTTTTTCACTTCTTACTCCCTGAAATCTAAAATACACTCGTGTTAACATTGAGAGGGAGGCTGGTTTATGAGTTCCCTCTTTTATAAGGTTTCACAGGAGATTCTGTGCAGAGATTCACAAGATTTCTGCAAAATCAAGCATAGGAGTGGCACCTGAAACACTCTAATCCTTTGGAAACTGGCAGTGACTTTTATCTGCTGGTGCTGACTGTGCAGTAGCCAGAAGAAGTAATATTCCCAATTAACCCTTTGCTTCACTAATAGCAGAAGGAGCCATGGGAGAGGGTGTCACCCACAGCCAATGGTAGGACATGGTGTGAGCTGAGAACCCACCAAAGCAGGCGACCCACTAGAACATATTTTTATTAAACCACTATCTTTAATGTGACTCAGTGCTTAGTCAAAGCTGAAGCATTAAGTGGAAACACCGTCTTTGTTTTTTAATTGGAAAAGTTTCTATATCTAGGATAATCTGTCTGGTTAGACAGCCTGAGAAAAGAGGGTAGGAGTGAAAAATAGAGACAAGCAAAAAGGTAGTGGTAGCTACCACACCATTCTGTCCACCAAGAAAATAGGGATTTGTTTTAAAGCTAGTATGGTCTCCAGTGAAGAAGTGGGGAGACAGATGGAGTCTGGTAAATTAAAACAAACAAAAAACCAAAACCACAAAAACACAAAAAAACAACCAACAACCAACCAAACAAACAAAAAGAACGATACGTAACCAGACTTCATTTGCTCTTGAAATTGCTTCACAACTAATTGCTGGAAAATATTATATGAATGGTGAAATACAGAGTTTCAGACATACCATGCCCTCAGTTAGAACTGATTAGAGCCTCCAATGCCCTTTAGCCTCTCATTGACTGATCTTGACATTGAAGCTTATCTTCAATCTTCTGCAGATCAGCCAGAGAAGAACGCACCCCTCCACACTAAGTCAGGAAACACACCAAGCACATTGCTACAGAGAGCTGAAAGTGTTTCTTGAAATACCTGGTATCATCACACTAGTATTAGGGTAAGACTACAAATAGATAAATGTTTGCAGGTTGTTACCCAACCTATGGAAAAGGTTTTGAGCACTCAGTGTAGACAATGAATTACATTAGTGAATGCAGAATTCTAACCTTGACCTTCTCTTTTATAGATCAAACCTGCAATGGCACCAGGTGGTTTTATAATCTCTGGATGTCAAGATTGTCTGGCTTCCACTGTAATTCACATCAGACCTTTAGCACTACCCTACTGCTACCAGCTATAGCACCCAAAGAGCCACTCAGCTACGGAGACTCACTGAAATGCTGCACACTGCAGCCTTTCTCCTGTCCATTATGTACTAGATAAGAGCAAGAACATGGGCCTGAATCCAGTCAAAAGCATTTCCCAACTAGGGAAGTACCTGTTTCTACAAACATCTTAGCTCTGAAATGAAATCTGTTAGTGTCTATTACTAATAGAAATTCCAACTAAGTAATCCTGCTTTCTTGACCTCATTTGAGTATTGTAATGTAGTTTTGCTTAAGGAAGTAAAACTTCTGACATCAGCCCTGTCAACTTCTCTCTTCACTTGTCAGAGACTCAGTATCTCTGTGAGTGAAAATCCCCATTGACTGCTGAGCCATAACCAATATTTGGACAGCTGTTCTCTCCTTTACTCTTTGGAGAGGAGAATGACCGACATTTCTGAGGGTAAGAGAAAGCTAATAAAGGACAGTGAGTCTCTCATCTCACTGTATACGTCTTAATATCGACAACTCCTTCTGCACTGCCATAGGAATTTGGTGCAAGTATGTAAACCCAATCTGGACAGCACTGACTGTGTTGACCAACTTCTCTTGAGCAACCAGTCCCCATGGATTTCAACAGTGCAAGTTACCCATAAGTGCAAGCACAGTCAGAATCAGGGTTGCACTTTTCAGCTGATTCTAACATTAGCCAAGCAGTATGCTGCAAGGGCTTCATAGAACATAAATTTAACTAAAGATTTTATTTTTAAAAAAATAATATTAATTTATACCCTCACCAACACATAGTGCTGCACTCAGCAGGGTGCTCTTACCATTTGCCTTCAGTTCCCACCATATTTCAGTGCTGTCTAGTGCCACTCCACTTGAGGGTCATGTGTCATTTCCACAATAAATCTAATTTATCCAAGATGCATAGCTCATCTACTTTAATTCCCAGTGGAGACTGGAAACAGCTTGCTAGTGATCAGCTTTGGTATGATTTTTTTTTTTCCCCTTATCTTTACAAAATGGCTTACTCAATCAATCCACTTATTACCTCTTGGCGAAGAGGCATTTACTCCGTGATCCTGCAGTGCTTGGTGTTGGGCCTGTAGTCCTTATTGGAAAAACGTGTGTGTTCCCTGATCAACATGGAAGCCTCAGATTATTTTGGCTTGAGAGACTTGGATTTTTATTTTTATTTTTTTTTTTTCCCCTTATCTTTACAAAATGGCTTACTCAATCAATCCACTTATTACCTCTTGGCGAAGAGGCATTTACTCCGTGATCCTGCAGTGCTTGGTGTTGGGCCTGTAGTCCTTATTGGAAAAACGTGTGTGTTCCCTGATCAACATGGAAGCCTCAGATTATTTTGGCTTGAGAGACTTGGATTTTTATTTTTATGGAAAAAAAAAACAACCCACAGCTCTAACACTGCAACTTTATATATGAGCACAGACACTTGTTACTTCTGCAGCAGGGGCCTGAAATTGCAAAGCGTAAAATAATTTCGCTGAAGGGAAGTGTTCACACTTTTGTCACTCCTTTGCCTTTGTGTTTTCTTCATACATTCTTAAGTCATTGATCTCATGCGGAAGGGAATAATATGGTTACATAATTCAATATACCAATTTGTTAATAATCGTGGAAGAAGATGAAATCCTAATACTTCATGTACATAACAGAAAATTAGGATACTATCATGCCAAGTACCCAATGAACGTAAATCTGCACCATTTGATGGATATTGGGCACTGCAGATGCATTTATTCTGACTGAAGAGCCTTCACATTGGAAGCCATCAAATTGCTCTGATGGTAAAAGTCCAACTCAGAAAAGCAACTAAACTGAAAGAGCCAACACTGACACTCTTTCCCACACCCACTGTCAGCATCTGTGATGTCTGGGTCCCGCACAACGCAACTGGTTTTGCCTCCAACGCGTCTTGGTAAGGAAGAGTTTTCCAGGGAAGCTCCTAGGGGAGAAGCCACCCGTAACTCCCCAAACCACCGGGTACTGAAGAGTCCCCGCCAGTGGTTTGCCCAAAAGCCGATACACTTCTCACGGTGTTGAAAGAGCCGAAGCAGTGGCTGCAAGCGGGGGCACAGCAGGTTGCGTGGCTGGAGCATCGCTGAGTGGCGGCT
>NW_009952482.1:1148505-1220585 GCF_000747805.2 Chaetura pelagica | reverse complement strand
GGGAGGAAGGTGGACGTGCCTTTCTCAGGGTGGGAGGCGCGGAGTGTCCCCGTGTTCCAGGTGCCTTTCGGCGTGAGCGCTGGGGAGTCCCGCTGGGAGAAGGGGGTGCCCTTTTCCCTCCTGGAGCTCGGGATCTGCGGCGTGCAGGGAGCTGGAAAGCGGCAGCTTCTCTTCCCAAACTCCTGGGGGAGGGAAGCGGCTGCGTGAGTGTGTTAACGTGAGCAGAAGTGGGGCCCTGCCTAGGGAAGGGTTCGCCGCGCACACGGGTCACTCGCTGGTCAACACGCACGTTTCAGCGTTTGCATCCTTATAGTGCGGGTCCTTCCCGCACGGGCTGCTTCCCGCCTGCTTGCCTTTCGGCCAGAAGTGGGCCCAAATGAATCAGGCAGTAATTAAAGTTCTGTGGTTTGGGTGATAAAATAAAAGGTAGAAAAATACAGCAGTACCTTTGGTCCGGTTTGCCAGATTGTTTCTCAGAGGTTGCAGCTGCGCAAGCAGGGCCGTCAGTGCGTGCCCATGTGTTAATAAGCACATGCTGATGCTGGCACTGACTCTGGTTTTAATTAAGAAGAAGCAGAAAAAAAGAATTAATTACTCGGCCAAAGCCAAAGGAAGCTGACAGAATTCCTAGGGTTGCTACTTTGTTAAATTAGTTCGCATCGTCTAATTCCTTAATTTATAAATGCTTATTAACTAGTTTGCTCCCTGGCTTAGTGAAGATCAGGTTCCTGTAGTATTGTGGGGTCTTTACTAAGCTTTTTTGAAGTTTCCAACACCCCTTTCTGTGCATGTTTAAGTATGGATTCTTGCAGCCTCTGCAGCTCTGAAGGCTGAAACAAACCAACAGGCTGTATTAGTGGCACCAAAATGCATATTTTTTTTTTCTTAATGCATATTCTGATACTCACTTTTTTGACTAAGCTTTCCCTATGTGAACTTTTGATATTAAATGAAACTGTAAAGTTGATGGCTTCTCCAATGTCTGTATCTTAGTATCCTTCTCTTAACCTACACTTTTACTTTACTTCCAGGGATTGATGCCAAATAAATCTTGGGATGGGGACGGAAAGAGAGAAAGGAATGTTTTCAAGTGTTTTATTAAGAAGTATATTCATTGGGTTACAAGATCTTATGGAGGGGAGGGGATTAAATTTGTTAGTTAATACATGTTAAATTTTTCTTAAGTTTCTTTGCTGATAAGTCTATGAATTTGATTTTTTTTCTTCAGCAAATGGATCTAGAGGTTTGAAATAAAGTTGTTTTAAATCTTTGTGGGTGGTTCATCTTGAGGAGAATCGAATCTTTATTTTACTCCTAAAATGTTAGAGAAACACTAAAGTTAGTCTTGCAGTCTGTGGGTCTGCTACAGTCTGTGAAACGTATGCTTTATGACCACATAGAATGTCTTGTCCTGAATGTAACAGTTGGGAAAAGGGGAGCAGAGAGAAGAAAACATTTATTGGATGTTTTGCTAATAATGATCATAACAGCACAGAGCTCCAGGGTCTGTCAACTTCTTTGCTTAGAAAGGTTGTTGGATGATCAAGCCATGCCTGACGGGGTAACAGTGGCATAGTCAGTCAGGAGGGGGGACTTCTAGCACAAATTGCTGATTAAATACTTCATAAATAAGTAAAAAAAAAAAAAAAAAAAAAAAAAGTCTTTGTCAGCTGGGGATCCAGTCGCTTGTGAATACGATGTGTTGTATATGCCATTGCATAACTGCTGCCTTGGCATTAGGTAGGCTGAGGCTGATGTGACCCTCTAACAAGGACTTGTTTGCAGCCCCAGCGCTGTATCAAGAGCTTCCTGATCCAGTGGCCAGAATGTATTTGGGTCTCGTTGGGACCACTGGAATTGCCTTGCTTGCACAAAACTTTTGTGTAGGACTGGCCCTCTGAGGGGCCAGTTATTATTCTTTATTCTTTTTGGAGGTGCTGAGAGGTCACTGTGACCGTTGATGTTCATTGGGCTTTTGGCTGCCTTAGTGCTTCTGAAGGCTGGGAACATTGTGTTCAACACCAGTGCAGGAGGGTGGTCAGTAATAACCAGGGCAATGTTTTGTGCATCTTATGTGAGAAAACCCACACACTGGTGTTTTACATCGTGGCACAAGCTCTCCCAAATGTAGTGTCTTGTCTAGCAGGTGGGCAGGTGACTGTTATTTTACAAAATGAACAAAAAATGCTAGGGGTTTTTGTTCCTAAAAGTTTGCAAAGCGTGATACATTATCCTTTCTTGGGTACTGTTTGTGTTTATAATTTTACACCTTTGCTTCTTTGTATTCCCCCAAACTGTTGCTGTCAGGTATGAAAAGCAGTTAGAGCGAAGTGTGAACAAAAATTATGTTTCGGTGTTTTGTTTTGTTTTGTTTTAAAGATACTGAGGAGAGTGCTGTGCGCAAACAGGATGACATTATGCCTGTCTTCATGTAGGTTTGTTTCCCCTCTTCCTGCAGTCCCTGCAGGAACTGCTGCCTCACAGAGCCCACAAACCCAGGAGATTCCAGGAGCATCATACTGTGCTGAGCCAGGGCTATCACCCTGTCCTTCGTGCCTTCTGCAGCTCATCCAGCTCCACCAGCGGCACTTGCTCCTGCCTCCCTACAGCTCCTGCCTGCATCCTAGTGGTCTGAGCCTTTCCCGTAGGCAGTAACCTAAGGAGTTCCACCTTAGGTGTTTCTACCACCCATAGAAATGGTCCTCACTTTTATGTGAAGCATGTCCGAAGTAGGTTTAAATATTCCCTAAACCAGGTTTGCTTCTTATAAACAACTGGGGGCAAATCCTGAAAGGGAATCAGCCCTCCTTCTTTCTCTTCAGCTATATGCTTTGTCCAGGCAGGAGCTGGAATCTTGTGTGTGTCACAGTAATATTAAGATCTGATTAATATTGGTCATCAAGGGTGGCTGGATTTCTATTGTCAAGTATTGTAGTCTGTATTCTGTTAAATCTCATACATCTTAAATATAATTACCCTTGTTCCTGTAAAAGAAAAAGAAACTAATGTTAAGTTTATCTTCTCTTAAAACCTGGGAAATATAAAAATTTATACTACTGCCCTTCCTTTATTTCCACACCTGCTTAGGCTATTGGAAAGTACTTAATTGTGCCTTCTCACTTTAATTCTTCTTGTCTGAGAAGAAGGCAGAGGAGAAAGTGTTGTGCATTTCAGATATTTCTCAGTGGTTCAGTAACATGGGAAATCTCATGTCCTGTGTGTAAATTCTGGTATGTCTGATGTTTAAATGTTACATTACTGGATTATAGATTACATCCTGGGAGGGCTGAACGGTGGCAATGCCTGGTTTCCTGGATGCATTTTTTAGTGTGTTTTTAGAATTTCTTAAACCAGGTCACTTTCAGTGTTTAAAGGACTTGAATCATTTTTCTCAAGCCACATGTCTTTTTTTCAGGTTTGCTTTCATGTATTGTTACTCCAGCAGTCGTCATGTTGCAAGCATTGTGTTTTGGTTTTTTTTAAAGTATTTTTTCTATAGCCTTTGTTTTTCAAGATGAATATAATCTAATCACAGAGTGGTTTGGCTTGGTTTGGGACCTTTGAAGATCATCTAGTCCAACTCCCCTGCCATGCCTGGGGACATCTTTTCACTTGCTCAGATCCCTGCCCAGCCTGACCTTGAATACTTTCAGAGATGGAACATCCAGTTATGCGGCATCACAACTTCTTTGAGCAATATTTACTAATATCTAAAGTCATTCTATAAAAAAAGTCCAAAGTCAATTTAATGGCAAGGTTAAAGTAAATTGAAAATAAACTCAGTAAAGCCCACTTCTTGGTATCTCTTTTATTCCTCATGCAGCGGCATCTTTTCATCCCTGAGCGAGGGCATATTCCCACAGCAAGTATTTTGTTTTCCCTGAGATACGCAGCTGGTACAGCCAGACCCAGACTCACTGCACCAATTGTAGTTCCACTGGTGGATGTGAATCTGTTGTTGTCTTTCTACAAGTGCGACAACATTGTATCCAGTGAAACTTCACTGGGATAAAGCATTTGCAGTGGCAGCTGTTGTGGATTGTTACATTACCAAACTTCCCACTGTGGCCTTTCTTCCCATTGCAACTCCTGGATTTCTCTTCCTTTTTTACCTCCCCCATGTGCATCCCAGCTGTGTGTGCCCTTCACCCCCTTCAGACATGAACGCAGCTGGTTCCTGTGAATGTGTCCCCAGCACCTGCCCCGGCTTTTGGTCACCTTGCTCCTCTGTGCAGCTCTTCGCACCGTTCCTGGTGCGGGACCGAGAGCTTGCACAGAGCTGTAGGAGCTGCCTTCCTTCAAGTTTCTTGGGTCCTTCTTTTGCAAAAAAATCTGAACCCTTCGTGGCACCACAGTTAATGTTGTGCAGCATCTATGTATTTGCATACAGTGTACTTTTAACATAGGTATTTTTTTACCCTGGAGTGTAGGGCTGAGGCTCACTCCTGATGGAGCACGCAGCATCTTGCTGGGGTGCCAGGCTCATGGTTTGAGTGGTGGCAAGTTTGGGGGATCGTTCTCTAGGGTTTTCCTCGGCGTGCTTGTGGCTAGATTGGTTTGAGACATCCAAGGAAATCCAAGGAAATGAAAATCCTTTCTGTTCTTCTGGCTGATTCCTTAAAATTTGTTTGGGTACATGTGCCTCTGTCTGGGTTTGAGTTGTGGTGAACAAATGTGAGGAAGGATAGTTTAGTCTCCATGTGGGCCATCAGAGTTGGTTGTATTGAAGTAAGGGGTCTCAGCTGAGCCTGTGCGGCTCTGCCTGCGCTGGGAGGTTTACCAGGTCAATAATGGGCACAATGGGCAAAGGAGGAAACAGAGCCATGGTGGCTCTTGTCCATCATGTCCATCTGGTAAGGTAGCTTCTTCTAGTTTGAATGCAATATAGCCTTTGGCCTGGAGGAAGCAAACTCAGAGGACAATACCAGGGGAGGAATCCACATCTCGTGGCCCTATCTTGGCTTTTCTTCTGCAGGCAGGTGTGAACTTCTGACAGCTGGGATGTCTGTGCTTGTCAAAATAACCCTATCAGCCCTCCCCTGTAAATGCAGTGAACAACAGTGGAGGAGATTTCACCATTCAGTGTACCAAATAGATGGTATCGTATGTACCACTTAGTCCTCAGCTGTTTGATACTTTCTGTCTCTGTCTCAGTATTTTGGCAGTCTCCCTCCATAATTATTTGTCTCTTGGGTTTTAGGCTCAAAAGCTTGCATGTGGAGTGGTGGCTTGGGAAACATTTACAAGCAACACAAAGAACTATGAGATTTCAACATCTTTTGTTCTCCCTGTCTTTGGAGCTGTTTGAGTAGCAGCAATTTCAAGATGTGAATGGAGCTAATGTTTCATTAATAAAAAGATGTCCCTGATGCAGAGCTATGGAGGGGTACAAACCTCATTGTGTTGGTGTTCATCAGTTTTGTGTTTGTTTGCTTTATGATTTGATAGTTGAGTGCCTGTGACACTTGGAAGTTTTAGCCTAACATTATATATATGCACAGGAAACAACTATGAGAAATATGTTTGCACTTAGTGTTTGTGTTGTTTTTTGTTTTGGGTTTGTTTGTTGTTTTTTGTTTCTGCCTGGGGGGAAGAATCATGAAAAGGACTGTGGTTCAGAAATAGCTGGGACCTGGTCATGAAGAGGACTGGACTTCTTGAAGTTGTGAACTGATTTGGAGTATCCAACATAAGAAGCAGCTTTCATAATTTTGTGAGTTTTTAAAAATGTTTTACTAAAAGCATAAATCACTCATTGCATATTGCAGCCTAAAACTGTTCCTTCAATGCCAATGAAAATATAAGAATTGACCTGGTCTAAAACAATACATAAATTGGAGAGTGGGATTGCACTGGAGGCACACAGGGAAAAACTCGCTCCATTAGTGGCTCTGGGGTAAAGGAAGCAGCTGAGTTGCCTTCCAGGTGCTGGTTTGTGTGGACTGGCAGGCAGAAAGGACACCACGTGTTAGCAATGCGGTTGGCTGGGAGAGCCAAAAACCAAAGTAAACGATGGGATCCCAGCCAGGGGAGGATTACATTTTGAGTAGTGTGCTGGTTTTCTTAATATTAGAAACATACATTTTGGGCTTGGTGGTGGTTTTGCTGAGCTGGAGCTGTGAAGCCTGCAGCTGATGGTGAATCGAGGAGGAATCTGACTCCCTTCTTTTGCCAGCAAGGTGCAGCTAACTGGGACTGTCAAGTCTCTGGTTTCTTCTTTACCTTCTAGTCTACATTTTTGTCAGCTTGCATGCTCATGGAGGCTTTTCAGTCCTAATGCTCAGTGTGCATCAGAGAAGCTGCAGGGTGCAGGTGAGCACTGGCTGCCTGCAGGCTCCTGCCTGCACCCATCGTGAGCCTGTCTGGGAGAGCAGCTGCTGTTTGACTTCATTCGAGAGAGATATCCCGCCAGCTTTTTGAAATTCATTTGGTTTATGCATGTTGTGCTTTCTGATGGGATACAAATGCTTTGTAACATTAGAGAGCGCTTTTGTCAACTTAAGATGGCTTTTTAAAGCTGCTTAAATTCTAGATTCTGGGAACCTCTGTTAGGATTTGCTGGAATGAAGTCTTGGGCATGCACCTTGCCAACAAAGGCCATGCACAGAATCACAGAATGTTAGGGGCTGGAAGGGGGATCATCGAGTCCAACTCCCCTGGCAGAGCAGGACCACCACAGAATCTAGGGTGGGTCACTCAGAAGCATTTGAGTTTGAATTAGTGCAGAAGTCAGACTGCATCTTCAGTGCTTTTTTGTAACTTATTGACTAAAGTAGTTTTCTTTTTTTTTTTTTTTTGGTTATTTTTTGTGTATTTTGTTTTGGGGTTTGTGTTTTTTAAGGAATAACTTTTGGAAGGTTTTAAATGATTGTTGTTTGTTTGTAAACTTACGCTTTTGTTACCAGAACTGTGTTGACATAAGTGTCAAGCACTTTCCCAAACAAAAGTGTAAAACGAGTTGTTACATTTGTTAGGCACACAGCTGAAAATAAGTTTACCACATGGAACTTCCCTTATGGGGGAAAAAGAAATGACTAGTGGGAGTATTTGGAGCCGAGAACTTTTGGTGCAAGCACAGGGATCTGCTCCAGCACATCTGTCCATACCCCACAGCTTGCAACAAGGTGTTATGAGCAATAACACTTCATGCAACATGTACTTAAGCTCTGTGATGGGTGCTGCTACAAAAGCCTTGAAATCTCTTGAAATATCTGAGATATTTGTCATACCGTGTCAGGGGAGTGTAAAAGAATCTTAGTGCATCATCTCTTTCTGCCTATTCCCCAGCCAGTGAAGTTATTAGGTTCTAAAGCTGGTAACTGTTCCATTGAGCCAGATTTTTGTGTAAGCAAACGCAAGGAATGCAGTGCAGAGGGGGCTGTGCTATGCGTGACTGATGCAGCCCGTGTTAGTAATTATTTCCTTCAGTGGCAACTTCTCATGCTTGGTAATTGTCTGATGAAAATCCCCCATTTCAGATAATGTCTGGAAATTTAAAGAAATAATGACATGGAATGAAAAATAGACACTTAAGTAATTTTGGTTTTTATAGCCTGTAATTTTTAGTCCCTCCCTTGAAAAAGTTTAACCAGTTTGAAAATACCTGTTTTTTCTCCTCAAACTTGAGATATGAGAAGCATTAGGTAAGAGATACCTAATCCTTAACCTCCTCCTGAAATTCTTTTGAGGTTTTTCATTCTATCTGCCAGTATATGCTTGCAACACCATGTTTGAGCAATTGTTGTAATCTACTATGTGTTAAATTCCTCTTATCCCTCAGTGGAAATTTCAGAGAGGCAGAAAAGAACCAGAGTGGAGTAGAAAAACTCTTAAAAAATGTCATTAAAGTAGCCATGGTGGACTACAGGTAAGTATTTGGGAAGTGAGTAGAACTGAAACAGAACACAAATGAGATATCAACATGAGTCAAGACTCAAATTGTTTTGACTTGAAACAGTCTGCAGATTTCATTAAAATTATTTTCTTTTCTGTACAGCTGTATTTCTGTCTTTTCTTAGGTTTCCTGTGTCTATCACCATAAAAACTGTTGACTGTTTTCCCTGTTACAGTCAGCTCCCTAGTGCACCCCAGCATGGTTTAGGCTCTTTCCATAATCCTCTCAGAGAAGAAGTGCTGGACCTCATGGTTGGACCTTGTCCTTCCTTCACTCTAAGCTGTTTTGTACCAGATTTTATGGGCAGAGGTATGTGTGTGGATAGTTGGTTCCCTGCCTCCCTTGGCTCTTGTTGGTGTTTGATTCTCCATTGAAGGCTTTCTTCCTGAATTGGTGGCCAAGAGCACTTGCTAGTTTTGCATGTGATGAGCTGTGACACCATCTGATGGTGCACAGGGCATGTCAAGGTGTTTTCCATAGACAGTGTCTCTCTGTGATGCCTGCTAGCTTTTTCCTGTGTCAAATTAATGTCTGTTAGGGACAGAAAACAGTGGGGACGTTGAGATAAACAGATGACAAAAAAAAAAAAAGTAAATGAGGAGACACTCCTTTAAAGCAGAATGCAGTGCTTTACTGGAGGGAAGTTGGAGGCTTGGCTTTCTGTTTCCACAGTGACAGAAGGACACAGCACACATGGAATATTAAATGTTGTTGCCAAAGCTAATGGGAATGTCCCAGCTGCTGTTGAAACCTCATGTATAAATGTGTTAATTACTGAACACTGAAACTTTTTTTCTGTTATTACAAGAACATACAAAGAAAAAAATGAGGAAAATACTAATGTAGTTACAGTCAGGGCTTTCTATTTCTTTCCCTTACAAAATGCATTTAGTTGATGAAACTGTTTTGTTTCATGCTTGATTAGTTGGTCTTAGCATTGCTATTTTTTATATGTAGAGGTACTTGCCAAATTGGTCAGTAAGCTGGCTGTAGGATGACAATCTACTTTCTGAAAATTCACCTACCCTCTTAGAAAGAATTCTGTTCAAATTAGGAATATTCCTTGTTTGCAATGTGATTGTTAGAGTTTAACTGAGGGATGAGAATGGAAACGGTACCTCAGTTTCTGTTTGAAAAACAAAACAACAAAAGAAACCCTACCAGCTACAGGGAAAGTTGGCATCTCTGTCCATTAGTTCTTCCTCTGGCATGCTAAATGGGTCTCTGCACAAGACTCCTGAGGAAGGTCTTATACCAACTTTATAAGAAGATGCAGAAGGAGAGAAGCAGTTATGCAGCCAAAATGTGAGTTCCCAAAGCATTCTTTCCTCTTTCCATTGTATCAGGCAGGTTTATGGATTAAAAAAATGCCATAATTCCTGCTTAATATCCCATTGACTGTAAACCTTCTTAAAATACTTGATCCTTAACCCTTTGTTTTTTAGGGAAGAGGATTGTAAGACTAGAAGGAGGGAAGCATGCCTTTTTCCTTCCATGTGTTTGTGAGTGTGACTGCTCTGCCCACTTCCCACATGGTCAGTAGTCTGTCATCTTCTGCATGTGTGAAATATCCCTTATGTTAGGTCCTGTACCTTGTAATAAAGTAAGAGTTTTCTGTTGCCTTACTCATAAAATGTCAAGCTTTTTATTGCATGTGCTTCATTGCTGCAACACTGGTGCTTTGCATCTGATTATTTATCTCTATGGAGAGAGGTTTATTCTCCTTACCCAAATTTAAGCACAGGAGAGAAATCATAGAATCACAGAATGGTAGGGGTTGGAAGGGACCTCTGAAGATCATCTGGTACAACCCCCCTGCCAGGGCAGGATCACCTAGAGCACACACAGGAACGCATCCAGTTGGGTTTTGAATGTCTCCGGAGAAGGAGACTCCACAACCTCTCTGGGCATCCTCTTCTAGTGCTCTGTTAACCTCACAGTAAAGAAGTTTTGTCTTATGTTTAGGTTGAACCTCCTGTGTTCCAGTTTGTGACCATTGCTCCTTTTTCTGTCACTGGACACTACTGAGAAGAGCCTGGCCCCATCCTCCTGACACCCACCCTTTAGCTATTTATAAGCATTAATGAGATCCCCCCTCAGTCTTCTCTTATCCATGCTGAACAGACCCAGCTCTCTCAGTGTGTCCTCATGTGGTGTTCCATCACTGATAATTTTTGTGATCCTCCTCTGGACCTGCTCTAACAGGTCCATATCTTTCCTGTACTAAGGATCCCAGAACTGGACACAGTACTCCAGATGGGGTTTCATGAGAGCAAGTAGAGGGGTTGAATCACCTCCCTTGACCTGCTGATGCTTCTTTTGATGCAGCCAAGCACACTGTTGGCTTTCTGGGCTGCAAGTGCACGTTGTTGGCTCATGTCTGGCTTTTCATCCACTAGTACCCCCAAGTCCTTCTCCACACGACTGCTCATTGCCCAGCCTGTGTCCATGTTTGGAATTGCCCCGACCCAGGTGTAGGACCTTGCAATTGGCTTTGTTGAACTTGCATATATTTGCCATTTTAATAGTATGTTCCTATGTCAGGCTAAATCACTGATATCACAGCCATATCACAAAACTGAATTGATCCTGAACTGCTCTGTGAGGTCTCAGAGACATTCAGGTGTTTTCTTCTGGGCATTCAGATGATTTCCACAGTCATGCTCTTTGGTGGCAGATACAGCTGGTGCTGTGACGCTGAAAACCTTCAGGCTTGGCAGCTGCTGTGTGCTCCTCTTTGTCCTGAAGGGGACAGCTGGGAAGAGCACCCTAGTGACAGCCTGCATCCCAAACCTCCCACAGCACTCAGGATGTACCATGCTGGTATTTCCTGCTAGAAGATACTGGCAATTCATATAAAATACTTCCCCTAGATCATCATGGCTTTTAAGGAGTATTTGCAATTATTATCTCAGAAACTGCCTTTCTTCATTGAGCATGTTCTGCCAAGACAGCTGTGTTTCTCTTAGCACTGAAGTTAATGATGCAAAACACGGAGTTTAAGAGAAGGATGGAGGATTACAGCCCTTAGCTGTGTGCCCACTTCCATTATCCCTTCTTTGGGACAGCAGCATGATCAGGGGCTTTTGTGGCTGCAGGGCAAAGTGAAAGGCATGGTTTAGGCATTTGCAATGGGGTCTTCAAGGAGGGTACTTTTGTGGCCTGTCTGGGCTTAGTGTTAAAAAAGGCAAGCTTTTTTTTTATTTTTTTTTACTTGTGTCTGCTTTTTTGTTTTGTTTTGTTTTTGTTTATGGAATGTAATGGCTGCAACAGCAGAGACTTCCTGCAGGTGTAGAAGTAATACTGCAATAAAAGCACAACACTCCTTGTGTTTGTGTATACTGCTTACATACACTTCCTATATGAAAAGCCACTAGGTGGCTTTGTATTTAGGGGTAAGCACAATGTCCCTATACGCACCTGGGCAAAAATTGCTCTGTGTGAATGTCTGGTAGTGTCCTGACTGGGCTATATAGCTTCTTTCCTATTGGGGGTCATAGAGTAACCTCATCTGTTTGCATGACCTTAAATTGGCTATTCACTTGCCCTCTCACAGTAGCATATGTACTTCTTAATTTCTGGCTTTGGCTGAGAGCTCTGTTTCCTGCTGTCTATCTTCATGGAGCTGTGTGGAGGCTTACCTGTAGCATGCATGGTAGGAATTTGCACTAGGAAATACCTTCCCAAAAGCTAGTGCTGGCAGTGGTGTCCCTGTGGAGGCACGTGGGAGAGGCAGGGCAGCAGAGACAGCAAGCTTCACCACCGTCTTTTGTTTCTGTCATAGCTGTGGAGACCCTGGGTGTGAGACTAGGAATGTATGCACTGGAGATTATTTTATGAAATGTGCAGCTTTACACACTAATTAATTCAGGTCATGACACTCGTAGGATAAGAGAGCAGCTTCCTGCTTCCCAAGTAGTTACTGTGGTTCTGATGTGAACCCTTTTGGCTTATGCCAAGAAAAAACCTGCACAGTAATTAAAATGAACCTGAACTGCTTCAGAGGATCCTGGTTTGAATTAGGGCGTAATTATTAACACTAGCAGTGTTTGGCTTTTCTAAATCTTTCCCCTTCTTTCCATGCCATTCTTTCCCCTCCTGCTCCATCAGCTCAGTAATGTCTCTTGGGGTAGTGTCTGTTTAGAGGAGACCCCTCATCTCTGTAGAGAAAACAAGGGCTTGGCTGACAAGTACCACAAGCCTTGGTAGGACTCTGTCAGGAGTGTGGTGCCCACTGCAGACCTTGCTGATGACTGGCAGGGTTTCATATTAGCCTGTCTCCAGAAAGTCAGGACTATGGGAGCAGAAAATGGGGAGTGAAAAGGTAACGTTGTGTGCATAACTGTCCTGAATGTTGTTCTTCTCATGGTCATCTGAAATAGTTAACAAGATTGGGCTGCTTGGAGTTGCT
This sequence comes from Chaetura pelagica, assembly GCF_000747805.2. Taxonomy (NCBI): domain Eukaryota; kingdom Metazoa; phylum Chordata; class Aves; order Apodiformes; family Apodidae; genus Chaetura; species Chaetura pelagica. Next base: position 1,208,280 of record NW_009952482.1, on the reverse strand, counting down.
GCATTAAATCCAGGTTCTTTGGGCTTTAAGGCCATTGCCTTTTGTTTGCATGTGTGTGAAATTCAGGAAAAAGCAGTACAACAGAGCTTTAAGCTTCAGCTGTGGTAGTTCTGTCACTTGGAGGGCTCAAAGCCCCTTGATTATGGTTTTCTTTCACACGAACTAGATGATGTGCCTATTTTTATTTTATATTTAGATAACACTATTTAAAATAGTGTCTTCAAGCCCTTTTTGTGGGGACAGTAATCTCTGACATGGGCTTTCATAAAAAAATGGCAGTAAAACTTTTTTGGAAAAGAAAATTTTGGCATCAGGAGGTCTTGGCACCAGGTCACAAGTATGGAGCACTAGTTTCAAAGTTTCTCATGTTACTGCTGTGCTACTTGTTTTCCAAGGCATTTTTCAGACAGGATCCATTGGGAGCTGCTGAAAAATTCCCAAATTCTTCTCTGATGTAGTGCTTAGATGCCCTGATGCCCCTGCCTTGTTCTGATGTGCCATACAGTGGTGTGGTAAGGCCTTCCATGTGTGTGACCCCTGCTGATGGAGTGAATATTCTTTTTTCAATGTGGTTTGTTTTTACAGTCTTTAAGAAGTTGATGTTGGCTGAAGAACAAAAAACAGTAGGATTTTTTTTTTTTTAATCCAGACAGACGGGCTACTTCTACTAGAAAGGCCTTTCTCTCATAAGAAATTGAATGTCTTTTGTGGAAGAAATGTTTGAAATGTACATTGTGGTATGCTGCCTTTATTTTATATATTTTTTTGTAGCTGCTGTGAAATGAAACCAACCCTTAGTTTGAAGGCTTGTATTGGACATTGCTCAGTTTGGGAGTGTTTGGAAAGGAAAGCAAATGTATGACTTTTGCAGAGAGGCTGTGCTAGTTTTCAGTGTTTCTTCCTCTGAAGTTCTGATTTATCTTTGGAAAGTCTGATAAATTAGAGGTCACTAACCACAGTTTTCTTTGGTCTTTTAAAATGATTAGGCATTGATAATCTCTACAAGTGACAGTCTCTTCTCCCTTTTTAAGAATGGCTTTTTTGCAATATACCATTAACCTCTACTACCCTTAAGATATCTCATGCTCTTTAGAGGGGATCTTTCTGCTGTCTTCTTACCTTCTGTGCAGGAGGTGGATCAGTGTCCTTTGGAAAACTGCAGGCATCTAGTTCTTAAGCACCACAAAATCTTTGCTCTTGGTTCCTGCTCCTATGGAGCCATTGTCTGTTGAGGTCCTTGAATACTGAAAAAATCACAAGACCTGCTATTATTTTGGAGGCGTTTGTTTACTGTTTGGCTTCTGAGCACTTAGTGGCTGGTACTTATTTTTAATTTTACATTTTTCATGGTGGTGAATGGAAATGTACTTCCTTTTTGGTCTGGTTTGTTTATTTTCCATAATAAAAGATGTAGTTTTTCATGCATGCTTTTGAAGTGACACTTTAATGTGCCACCAGATCTTTATAAACTTGGTGATGGTGTTTCAAGAGGCAGTTCAAGTGTACCTGTCATGCCTCTTTTCCTCAGACACTAGTACCTTAGCTCTTGCTTTGGGAAGAAAAGGCTAGTTATGTTCCATGATAAATGCCTCTGCTTCTTATGCTCTTCTCTTTTGTATAGGGTTTACTGTTGCAGGTCTGTAGGAAAGCACAAACCCTGAGCCTAGAAGACACAAAGACACTTAAAGTGCCTGGAGGAAGTTATCTCATAACATAGGGATGGTACATTTTAATTTCTCAAAATACTTTGTGCTGTTTTCCCCATCTTTCCTCTGTGGTGAAACAAGATCTTGCTATAAATTTATTGTCCCCGTTTGAGCAGTGTAATATGACTATCTGATACTTCCTTACATTCCCCATTCAGTCACTAAAGAGGCTCCATCAGTTGTTATGTCTTTGTTACGAATGTTTAATTTCAAAACAGTAAATTTGAGGGTGGGGGAGTGGGAATTTTCACAGTAATGTCATCAAGGAAATGTTGTGAGACTGATGTAAGTGTCATATTTTTTTGCTCTGCAAGCTCTGTTTTTCAGACAAACTTTGTCATAACAGAGAAGTTAGGAAGCAGTGGTTAGTGGGTCAGACAGACCCAGGGGGCTAAATTGGGTTTTGTTCAGCCAAATGTTAGTGCTTTTTACTCAACATTGAATTCTGCCTATGACACTCTCTTCCTTCCCCAAAGCCATAGCAAAAATAATTCAATCAGGTCATGCACAACATCTGCCCTTTAATGAAACAGGCAGTTACCACAGTGAGGGAAGAGAAGGTGATGATAGCAACTGCTAGAGCAGTATTTTGCCACAGTGGCTTTGGTGCTGTTACAAGCAGCTGTCTATGAAGACCTGCACGCAAGTCCTCAAACATCCTTTAGAAGAAGGGAAAAAATTGCCTTTTGTGTTTCTTGCAGCATTTATAAAAGGTGCAGAATTCCAATAAAACTGTGTCCTGAAAATGAGAAGAGCAGTTAATCTACAGTGCTGTGACATACTTGATTTTTTTTTTTTTTTCACCCAGTACAGCTACTATAGGTGTTAGGCTACTTCACTTCAATGAATTGTTTTTCAAGTCTTGCTACTGCCTCCTGTTCAGTCTTGAGTAAATATAATTAATGTCCTGGTAGAAATGCTGGAGGTTTTGGACTTTTTTGTCTAAATGGCTTATATGTTCTCTACTGTAGTTTGTGTGTTAGGTTATCCTGAGAAGTTTCAGTTTGCCTTGATATAAGTCTTTTTCTGACAAAAGGCTTAATGCAGGCCCAGTCCCTTGGGGTAAAAGAGGCTTAGGGGACATCTAGTGCAGGTACCATTAAATTTGAAGATTTACATTCTGCTGAACTTTTCCCATTTAATAGAAGTTTATTAAACTCTTCACCTAAAGCAAGCTGTCAGTGTTGTATTTAAAGTTAAAAATTAACCATGATTTACTGGATACTTACTGGTGGCTGCTGTAAAGCATCCTAAGAGCAAAAAATGTTACTTTTTCTTTTTTAAAGTTCTAAATCACTTCACTCTACCATCCTCTATGAGAAAGAAATAGGTGGATCCAGATCCGGGTGATAATTGCCTTAATGTTGTAAAGAACAGGAGAGATTACTTGGTTTTGCCTTGTTTTAGGTGAAGAGCTTAAAAAAAACAAAGGTATTAATTATTTTTAGAAGGTTGTTTTCTACAAAGTATCATGTTACTGGACAACTTTCTCCTGAAACTTTCAAACAAAAATAGTTTTTAAAGTGATGAAGGGATGTCTGCAGTGGGTAACTCGTGTCTGGAAACCTAAGACTAGTTGTCTTCTCATAATGTTCAGTGTTGCCCCCTCCTTCTCTCATTACATGGCAAGCTGCAGAGATGCAGTGGGTGCAAGTGGAATATGAAGGGCTTATTTGAAGAAAATAAGCTAAAGTATGAAGCCAAGTGCAGGCTTATTTAAGTAATTTTGAGGAGAACTGGGGTACAATCTGTTAGGAGCACATACTCATTAATACAAAATTTTGTCCCAGTTCAGAAACACAGTGATAAATCATAGAATCATTCAGGTTGGAAAAGACCCTTGGGATCACGGAGTCCAACCATCATCCCTACTCTACATGTGCTTGTCCCTAAACACAGTGGCAAGCAACCTTGTGAGGTCTAGCGGCAATGCGTAGGGGACTTGGCTGTAGAATATGTAGTGTGCTAGATCAGGGTCTGTATGTGCATGTTTGTGTTACAGAGAAACATAAGAAAATACACACACACAGCAGGTAGAATTTAGCAAATTTAGCACTTTGCGGCAGTGTTTTATTACCATTGCAAATGCTTTCTTGTTTTAACAGACAGGAAAAGCAATATTTTCCCTTAAGCTTAGAAGTAGGAAAAATGGTTTGAAGTGGTTCACAAAGCATAACTTGGAAAAACTTTGGTCTGGCACATTGCATTAAAGACCAAACAAAGTATTTATTTCCTTAGCTTTGTGTTTCATGTAAGCAATTACAGAAATATGCATTACTATTTGATAATTCAGAAAAAACTTTTTATTATACCAAGAGCTACAAAACTTGTTTCATGCTATGGGCACGATTTTGGAAACTCTGATTGAAGATCACTGCTGGAGGAAGAGGTGGCTCTTATGGAAATGAAGTACCCTGCAACTTGGCTACAAATAATTAAGCTTATTTTAAAAAGTGTCCTATGAAAGCATGATTACTGCCTCTACCAGATGGTTCAGGATAGCCATGGGGTGACATGCATAGAAGGTTTGACTTGGAACTCTTTTTTTTCTATAGCCACGCAACATTTTCTTTAAAATTCTGCCATTACCACTGTTTTCTATCTAGCAATCATGTGTTGTAGTAAGTTAATACTTGGTATTTGGTGGAGATTTAAAGTATAATTGCAAAATTTATGCTGTTTCATAGCTGCAAGATATGTTAAATGTGCTATGTTTACTTGAAAACAGGTCTTCTGATGGAGTAATGGATGTGTTGAGAAGTGCATTAATTGATTGCCAGGACTATAGGGGAACATGCTGGTTGTGCTTTTCTGAATTGCATTTTTTCAGTCTTCCATAAAAATCCAAAGACAACCCCAAATGCCAGTTTACTTTTCAGTAACAAAGTGCTAACCATTACTTTAACTGCAGCCTTCCTGGGTGATTACTCTTCTATAGATAGTTCCCCATATACATGCATGTAATGGTATAAACTAATACTGTAATACACATACTATTCCAAAACTGCATTATATTGTGAATAAACTTTCATCTCTGAAATACTGGAACTCCTTTAGATGTAGATGTACATAAGCCTACATGTAGCAGCTAGGTGGCAGAAACAGTGCCTTTCAAAAATAAAGTGATACTATAAACACACCAACGTTGCTTTGTAGTTACTTCAGTTTCTTTAAAAGAAAGAATTCTGTAATTCCTTTTGTCACCATTTGACTCAGGTCCGACAACAATGCTCTCGATCCCCTTCCCCTCCAGGTAGGGAAGGAGAGAGAGAAAAAGAGAGAGACTTGGCTGGATTGAAAACTAAACTACACAGCTTTAATTAAACACTAATGATATAAGAAAATATATGCAATTATATACAGATATGTTCAGGTATGAGCAAAAGCCTCTCGCCTGCCCGCACCCACAGCAGCTCCCCCAGCATCTCCTGAGCTGGAACAGTCCCGAGAAATCCCAGAGCTGCTGCTGGAGAAAGCACAGAGTGATGAGGGTCAGGAGAGCTCGAGCCTGGGGGTTGACGGTGATGGATGAACAGAGTCCTCCCTGGACATCGGCCACGGACGGAAGAGAAGGGAAGAAGAAGCAGGAAGGAAGTTGTCTTCTGTGATCTCTGACCTTCCTCTGAGCTTACGTAGATATATGGAATGGAATATCTCTGGCCAATTTTGCTGTCTAACTCAGCCTCCTATGGGGGGGTCACAGATCTCCCCATAGTGTCTGAGCTGGCAGAGGGAAGGTGCGACCTTGGAGACCCAGCAGTTAGAAAAACATTCCACCATTTTCAGCCTTATTTGGAACACACTGTTGCTAGTTAAAAGAAAGATTACTGAAGGAAAAAAAAAAAAAAAATCAGTAAAAGGAAAATTTGCTTCATCCTGGCTTAAACCAGGACACCTTTGTATTGCCAGAAATGTGTCCTTTGAGAAGACAGAAGCAAGCAACTGTCTTCCATTTTGTTGGTGGCATATTTTCTCTCGGTGTCTAAATGGTCAGAAATAGATTTTTCTGTTGCATATCTACCATCTCCGTGGTTTTAAAATAAAAATAGCGCAGACGTGTCTTACCATCTGCTGTTAAGTCATTTACCTGTTGTACCTTGTACAACCATATACATACATTAACTTACTCTTGTGAAACAAGGTTTGCTATGTGACCATGCCTGTGAGAAAAGAAGCTTCGGGTGTAATTGTCTGGGAGCAGGGACTGTGTTGTGGGCTTGTGTGTCACTCAGAGCTGAAGCTAACCCTTATTTATATGGTCTAGAGTAATTACTGGAAAACAATATGGGAGGAAAAAGGTTCTCTCTATTTTAAGATACACTACTGTTTCAAGAAGAATGCCTTTTCTCTTGAAGTAAATCAGCCTAAAATGGAAATGCAACTGGTAACAAACACTGTGCCCTGCTAAGAAGTTCTCTACACTCAGTTATTACCGCAATTCCCTGCCTGGCTTTTTCAGTCCTTTGCTGGGCACTGCTTACCTGCAGAGGTAGTAAGTCATTTAGGTGTATTGCTTTAAATTCTTTGACTTTCCAACTCTTTCTTTGTAGTATCCTACTGATGTTTACCATGGTTTGGATAGGAAGCCAGAGAAGCCTTAAGCTCAACTCTGCATCTCTCTCTGAATGTCATGACAGAGTCAATGTTAGAGCTGGCAGCTATTAGACTAAAGTGTTATAATGGTGGGGGTGAAACTGTTGCCTTCGTGTGTGTAAGAAACTTCTTAGGGTCCTTTAATTATACAGTCAAAGTGATGATCTAAAGAAGGGTCATGTGCTTTGATGAGAGAAACTGTTAGAAAACAAAGCAAGAAACTCCCAACAGTTTCTGAGCAATGGTAGCTCAATCCTTCTGGGTTTTTCCTTCGTGTAAAACATTGGGTCAGTAATATGTGAAAGGGCTGTCGGTCTTTAGATTCTGTTCATTGCAACAGATTGGTTTGTCTGCATGGTAGCCGTGCTGTGTCAACAGCATAAAAAGTAGTTCTGAGTGCACCATCTTATCAATGGTACACAGGTTAGTTTGTTTTAAGAAGAATGTAGTAGTAGTAAAGAAAAAACAGGGCTTTTTTTTGTTTTTATTTGGTGTGTTTTTTTTTTGACAGGTTGGGAAATAAATGCCTTGTTACAAAATGGGATGTGTAAGAAAATGCTTGAGGATACAGAGTTGACATTCTCTCTAAATGGACATTTTGTGTACATCAGCTCTCCTAATTCTTGAATTACTAAAAAACTTGATTTTGTGACAGCCAGGTCTGTGAGATTTTGGAGCGTAAGAGCTGTGAGATGGTTCATTTGTTGTGGTGCTCAAACTTAATTAAATGTGACACTGGCTCAGAAAACAACATGCAGGTTTCCCAACAGCTAAAATTGTCAAGAGTGTAGTGTCCTAAACAGAAATGAGAGGGGTCAGTGGATCTTACATGTATGAAATATCAAGGAGCACAAGTCTTATGCAGTGGTCGAGTAATTTCTAGGATTACTGCAAAGCACTTTCAGCCACTCTTGCTTTTCAATATCAATTTTGCATATTACCATTATGGAGAGGGCATTATGTTTTTAACTACAGAAAGTGCAGTCTGATGGGAAGATTCTCAAGAACATTTTCAAGTGTGTTTTTTCACAGGAATAAGCATATTGACTTAGCAAAATACTAAGCTTTTCATTAAGGCAATGTGCTGAAGTGGCAAACATCATGTGACTTACGTGAATTTTAAGTCATATCTGTACCTCTTTCTTGGTTTTATGGCTTTAAGCATATGAGTGGAATTCTTTTAGCTCACTTCTCTTTCATTTGTTTAGTTATTCAGAATGCTTAATGGGTAATTACTATCTTTAAAATGCTGCAGTGCCTAAATGGAGGGTGATATTGAAGAGGTTTCTCTATGGAAAATACATGACTTACAGTTGCAGGTTTAATTTATACTTATGCTCAGCATTTTCAACTAGTGTCTGTGTCTGTGTGCCACAGAAGAGTGATGTTGAAAAGGCTTGTAAACCCTGTCCCTTTGGTTTCTCCTGTTACCTAACACTAAAGCAGCAGACGGGAAGAAGTAACAGGCTATGGCTGAGGAAAGAGGCCTTGCCTTTCAGAAGCTAATGTCAAATTTCTCTTGCAGTGTTAGTTTCCTTCCAACACCGTCTTGGTGTATTATCTTTCCTCCCTGCCTTTCCATATATATTTATCTAAATATGAAAGACTTGCTGTTTTTAATAATTTAAAAGAGGAAAAAGAAACCAACCATAAAGCAAAACTCCCAAATTAAGCAAGAATAAACCCTGAAAAACCTATTGCTGATTCAAATTTTTTATTTGGTGCTGTGTCCCTGCCATCTTTGGAGCTTCAGAAATAAGAAGCATGCCCTGCATGCAACAGCCTGGTTTTCTGTGTTCTGTGTTTACATGGGAAGGCAGTAGCGTTTGCATGGTCATCCAGGTGATGGAGGGATCTCTGCCTTGGTTAAGTGACTGAGAAAGAGCTGGCTGACAGGGGTTAGGGTTTAGAGAAGAATAACTGCATTTCCTAGAGTTCGAATGCGTAATGGCTCTTGAGTGGAGAAGCTCTTCTTTCCTGGCCTTGAGATGTGCAGTCCCTTCCTGCTTTGTCTACCCATCTTTAAAGATGAATTTTTCCTTGTGCTCTGCAAGTAAAGTTAACTGTTCCTGTTAGTCATCATTCAGATGAAAGCAGAGATCCCACAGCTGCAGCAGGGAAGAAGTACATCTGCTGTGGGCCCTTATGAGCTGCTAATCCCTGCTAGAGGGGTGACTGAGTGACCTGGGTTGCAGAGGAAAGGGAGCAGGCGACATGCAGGGGGATTGCACAAAGGCTGTACATGTGGGAAACGCAGAAAGTCGTGGGAAAAGAGGCACTTCTTGTATATGAGGATAAAAAATGTAAAAAAGTCTAAAGGGGATGTGCGTTCAGATTTGTGCTTGGGACTGATTTATCTCCTCATGCAACTTGTGGATGTAGTTTAATGTATTGTTACGTCTATGAATCTCAGTATACGTGTTTTATTTTGGGTACATAATGCTAGTAATAGAATGCAGCATAAATCAAATAGAGTTTAAACTGACATGGTGCCTGTTTAACAGTTTAGTACTTGTTTTCACAATTAAATTACTATGAGTTATGGTTTAATATCTACTGGGACCAACGGTGCTGTGTGGCAAATTGTGGGAGACAAAGTGTGTGTGACTTTTACTCACATTAATTCTAAGTGTGAGTAATCTCTCTTTGACTTCCCATTTCAAAAACTAATCTCAGTTTTAGCTTCAGAGTCACCACTTTACATCTGTGAGCAGTTTCTGACCTGAGCAGCCTCTTCTCTAGCCTCAGGTAACAATTACACAGTCTGGTTCAAAAGAATTTGGGAAGCGTTGTCAATACTTTACATTTTTCAAGGACACGTGGCACAGTATATTTCAGGCCAGATTCTAATATCCTTTCTTAATGAGCAGTTTTTTATTGCAACAGGGTCCAAATCCAAAGGTTGAATATAGCAGATAAAAGCAGCAGAATTTGACCACTTTTTGGCTCTTACTGTGTCCTCTGTGAACTTCAATAATGTTTTTTCATTATGTTTCTGAGATAATCCCGGTTTTCTGCTGCTTGATGTATTTCTAACAACTCTTGAAGTCCAATGGATATGGTATTTTCTGGAATGAAGTGTGTGTTTGGAGGCTGGGGGGGAGTGTCAAGCTGGTTTTTGTCCTTTTGTTTTTAACCTCTCTTCCATAGAAGACACAGTGTCCCACAGACAGATAGAACAATGCTATATTCCATTTTAGCACTGAATCACAAGCAGGGTCTTTGGAATTAAATTTGGCGAATTGCCTGGATATGTTCAGTTTTTAACAAGCACTGCTTTGTGCATTAGCACCCTACGCTTCCTCCCTCCCTCCACCCCCCCCCCCCCCCCCCCCCCATGCTGCCACTGAAGAGAGAAGGAGAAACAAAAAAACTCAGAAGAGAATAAAAGCATCTGTTAAAGTGAAAATGGGGAAGAAAGAAGGGATGAAAAGAGGACAAAAAAATGTATTCCAGAACAGCTGTCATGTCTTTGTCAAAAGAGCTGGACATAATTTTTAAGTTAGTCACACTCCTGAGTATGTATTACTTCCCTCCCCCCCTTCCCCCACCATAGGTGCAATGTAAACAAAACACAACTTTTTTGTTTAGAATGCAGATACATTTTTCACAGAATGTCTGAAAGCTCATTTACCAGGAGCTTGAACCCAGGCATAAGCATGTGAACATTTGACACTTAATTTGTTCTTTTTTCTGGTGTGTGCAGTTGGAGGTATGCTGCAGCAAGGAATATAGATTATTATTGACCATAGTAGCTAGGGTAAAGCTTGGATCAACTTTAAGGTCCATGTTAAGACTGTATGTTATTAAACATTGTTTGTGCTGCCTTTTTTTTTTTTTTTTTTTAATTTGCTGAAGGATAAATGGAAGTGTGAAGCTCAAAGGATTATTTTCCTTGGAAGAGACTTGTGAGAACGTATCTCATGACCTGAAAGAAAGTATCCTATGAAGAAAAGCACCGTTCTGCTGTTGATAAGATTGTTGTTAACTTATTGACAAAATGGTGGGCGAAGACCTCCTTCCCACCCCACTATCCTCTTTTAGTTAAGTCAAGCAGTGTGATTGTGAATCATCGTTAAGGTATTGTTTTTTGCTCAGCTGAAAAAAAAATATTTGTCTTCTACATTTATTGCAGTATCTTGTTGCAGTCTACCTACAGAGAAAAAAATAATAAAATATTTCAATGAGAATGTATTCCTAGAATTAACTGTCCTGCAGTGGCTGCACCCAGTACTGCATTCCTAAGAGGCAGGATTCATGAGCAAGTGTGCAAATAAGCTAACCCATTAATGAGACAGGGAAGGAAAGTGAGTGGTGCGGTCGGGGCAGCCCTTTCTGCTCCCCAGCTGTGCTGTACTTGCAGGTGCTGGGGTCACCAGGCAAAGCAGAAAATTGAGGGCTGTGAAGCTGAAGGCAATTCTTGTAATTCTTTTGAACTGCAGGCAAAATTATTTCACAGTGAGAATTAAACCAGAGGAATGTATAAGCTCAAATATTTTAAATTTAGAGAACGAAGGGAAATCCATAGTCAAGTAACTGGTCACAACATATGGTGGGTGTTTCTTCATTTGTATTCTATTTTTGACCTAGGGGTGAAGGCAAATGTCAGTTATCCTCATGCATTGTGCTTTGGTTTGAATCTCAGAGCAGTTCTAGAGCACATGGACCAAGTTCCTTTTGGATGAAACCAGACTGAAATACACCCTCTGGAAAGTTCCCACCATGGGGGGGTTGATCAGTTCATGGGATCAGGCTAGATCTGGCTTGAAGTTCACCTCCGCTCCTGGAAGTGCATGCTCTGTGGGTACTGAGGCCTCAGCAGAGACTGTTAGCCCTGCAAACCAGCTGCTGTCACTTTGCAAATGTATTTCTCAGTTGGTTCTCCAGTGAGCACTTAAAACACGATGACTGAGCTATAGACAGCCTTTGTACTTTATTTGCCAGTGGTTTTGTTATGCAGACAATATGAAGGTCTATTTTAAGAGGATTAATAATCTGAGTTTCTGAATTTATTAGAAAATAGAGGATGACTATTTTTAAACAATAAATCTGTTTAAAGTCAGGTGTTGTTTGAATGAAGAGCACATCCTTTTAATGCACTCCAACACCTTCAGCACTTATTAGTTTACCAAAACAACAGTACATAATACCATGTACCAAACCTCCCTTAAAAAGGGACACGTGTAGCTGGTAAGTAGAAATCGTTGCATCTGATCACTCCTGACTATGGGTATGCTGTATTTTAAATCTGCATGTGGTCTCCGATACGCTTACAGCAATCCACACTAGTTTTGGCACAAGTCTTGATGAGAAGGTGTGGGTCTGAGAGAAGCCAGAGAGATGGGGAACCCTCCTGGGAAGGTGGAGGAAGCAGGGGAGGTCTTTGTCTCTCTCCTTTCTGCAACACAGGTAGGCTCGTGCATGCTAGGGCAGGGGCAGGCATGGTCTTGTTCATTGAAATGAGAGAAATGTTTGCACCACAGCATGGAAATATGTATTTAAAGAAAAAAGCCATTTCAGTAGCCTCTAATTCTGGGTGCTTAGCTAGTGACTGCTGCTAATCTGATTTGTCTGTCTTTCAAATCTGGAAGAAAGCATGAGCTACTTGGGTATATGCTGTACACAGTAATCATATAGGTGATATTATCAATGTAAGCTTCAGCATAGGTTTTCAAAGCTCAGAAGTAGTTTTACTTTTGAAGAAAACTAAAGCAAGTCTTTAGGACAGCCCCCAGCCATGCTTGAATAGCTGACTGGGATTCAGAGTAGCATCTGTGCCACGGAAATGGTGCATGTGAAGTATGAAAAGTTGGAAGGTAGTAGGGGAACCACAAAGAGTGCATGTGAAGTATGAAAAGTTGGAAGGTAGGGGAACCACAAAGGGAGTGCCGTTATTGTGGTGTATTTGCCTTGGCTTTTAGCTGTTTGTTGCGTCTTTTGATTTGTGGTAGTTTATGTTTTTGTTTGAGAGAGCAGACTTCAGAAGTAAAACAATGAAGTGATGCTAAAATGGTGGTGTTGAATAGGCCGCAGCACAACTTCAATAGTGCGTATTCAGGTGGAATATTGACAGAAATACTTCAGTATTTTTAGTCAAACTGGATCTGTACCACAGCTTACTGCAGCCTGGCAGATGAAATCCTCATCTCATGCTGAGCCTGATGAGAGCTGTGGGTCTCCTGCACCAGGTCCAGGTCTGCGGGTAGAGGAGGCTGAGCACAGCTGGGAGACAGAGCTGAGGGGGCCGTGTCCTACAAGAGGAAGTAGTGAGGCTCATTAGGCTTGCACAGGTAGGGTGAAACAGCTATTAGTAAGGATGCAGTGTCCTTGCTGAATGTGTTACTGGAAGGTGGAGGGTCACATCAAATTAGCCATGGTCTAAGCCTCAAGACTGTGTTTCAACAGTTGGGGTGCAATAAGTGTGCTCCTGGAGCACACGTTTTGGTTTAGTTTCATTAAAAAGAAAGCCAGTTTGTGTGCTCTGAGACTACTGCAATGTGGGATAAGGTATGGTACAGGGGAGGGGGAGTGACTGGGAGGTTTTTATGCGAAGTGCACTTACAATTTCATTTAAATAGTAATTTTTAGGGTTTTTTAGTATAGATGTTCCCTACCTGTTCAATCCATATGTGTTTCTGTAAGAGGACAGTGCTAATTTTTTCTAATTTTTTCAATTTATGGTTAGTGTTCCATGGCGACTGAATGTGTTCCTGCCATGTTCCTAGCCTTTTGGTTGTTTTTTTGTTGTTTTCGACTGGAACATATCACTGGGGTATAATTCAGATGACACTGTCCATCAGTACTGAACTGCAGTGTTGCCCTTGTCGAAATTTGTCTCCAGCTGTTCACCCGAGTGGTGTGAATGGTGTTTGAGTGTGCACATCTGGTCATTTTGGAACATGTTTAGTACATTCTTTTCGGTGCTAGAGTTTAATTTGCAGCTGGAAAGCAGACTGGTGCAACACTAAATTACTCAGTTTTGGTAAATGTTTTCTTTGTGACTGCTTTGTGAAAATGATTTATGGGAATATTCTGTATCCAGATATGCTTCTTCCCCTTCTTCCGCCACCTGCCAGTCTGACATCCTGCAACTCTTGTGATAGCCTACATCTGCTTGCTAAGTATATAATCATTATGTAAGCTGAAGATATGGACCATATAATTAAAGCAATACACTGAAACAGAAATTTAAATTGCATACCTTTTGGCAGTTGTAGGAATTGAGAAAAATGAAAAATTAACTTCTGCAGATGAATGCCAGCAAATTGTCTGTTGGGCATTGGAGGAATGTTTTTGTAATCTGTTTCAGTACTCTTGAAATAAAACTATTTCAGAGTAGGAAAAGGGACTGTCACTGTCAGGGAGAGCCAGGAATTGATTCTGGGGAAGCAAAATTAGATTGTTTCCTACAGGATTGCACTCGAATGCAATTTGGTTAGTTAGGCATTTTCCAGGGAGAGGGTGTATGCAAAGGTAATTACTGATCTGGTATAGAACTCAGTGATGCTTGGATTCAGCAAAGCTCAATTTTCAAGACTTACGATAATAAACTGAAAATACATGTTTTCCCTTGCAGGCTCAGATCTTGATATTTCTTTCTAAGCAGCGAGCAGAGAAGGAGAAATGGAGGGTGCCTTTTCAGCACAATTGCATCTTTGACTCTGCTCAGCTGTTGACCTTGGCATTGCTAGTGTCCTTGCATCTCATATCTTCTATGAATGAAGATCATTAGGCTGTACCTGTTTTACTATTTGTGATTTCTAAATGTGGAAGATCAGGCTACTTTCTTTTTCCTTAATAATGATCAGTCCTTAGTAATGTGGTTTTAAATCATTGTAAGAGGGAAGTATTATTCATGATATGTGTGCAAAGAACTGGACTGTTGATAGTTGCCTGTATTGTGGAAGTGTAAACTTTTTTTTTAAGGTGCAAAATGTCTTTTAGAGTTAGTTGTTGGACTTTTTTTTTTTTTTTTTAACGTTGACTGGTTGAGAATGCTTTTTGTCTGACCTCACCCCAGTTATTTCCTACCTGCTTCATTGCTAGAACCAGCTGGTGCAAGCTTTTTTTCTATAATAATCAGTTCTCTGCTTTAGCAGTTCTTGGGATGGTATGTGAAATATAAGTGGTATTTCCAGGACCAGACAAAGTTGAGGGTGAAGTATTAGACAGAGAAAGTATGGGATGTATGGGTGATAATGATTTGCTAATGCCTCCTCATCTGAATTGTTTTACAGCCGTATTACTGCTTTCTGTCTGAAAAGCAGGAGGAAAACTTGCTGCTATTTATGTGTAATCTTGCCTAAAACGCCTCTCAGTTTTATTCTGCTTTGTATAATGACTTTGAAAAATGCCACATCCAATTCCTGCAAAGAGAAAGCCACCTAGTTGTTTATTTACCATTGGGAAGATGGATAATCAAAATGGGAAAACAGACGTGCTTGCTTTGTGCCTCCATCGGCAAAACTCATCAGGCAGAATATGGAAGAAGCTATGTATTTGAATTCCTCTCTGGAGATGTATCACTGTGCACAGTAATCTCTTGACAAACTTTCTGCCAGTGTAAAAGTTGTTTCTGTTGTGCAAGCATTTTCCCTCTGCCTCAAAGCAACATGAGTTCACTTGCTGTGGCATCTTCAGCATTATACAGCTTGCTTATTTTCTGTCTTTAGTAACTTAATTTACCTAAGTTAGCAAACTACTAACTTAAAATTATTAAAATGCACTTTCTAAATAAATCACTCAAAAGTACTTTACTCTTAAGAATACCCATAAATGACTACTACATGCTTTCCATTTGATTTAGTTCAGTTTGAAGCCTCATGCTTTTTGTGGGCTCCTGATGATGAAGTAGTTCATGTGAAGAGAAGCACTTATCTAGACATTTAATTTTTGTTTTGAGCTAGAAGAATGCTGTACCAATGTGGAAGGTCATGTCTTGTTTATTGGGAGGGAGGCAGAATGCTGTTCCTTGAATTGCTTTATGGAGCTGAGTTGGGGCTTGGACTCTGAAATTGTATTTGTTTGCAGGAGACTACTACCTCTATAAAATCAGTGAGATGTCTTTGGATTTTCCTTCCTGTAAGCCAGTGAAGGTACCTAATGTTACAGATGTATGCACACACACATGTACATACACATGCACACACACAAAAAACCCCTCTTCTACATGATCAGAGTATTTATTGTAATCCCTCTCTCCTGTCTTAACATGAAATGCAAATGCTATATTTACTGTAATACATAAAAAACCCACAAAACTATTGAACTTGCTGTGTGTTTGTTACAGCTTATAATTTAAAGAAGTCAGCTCTTAATGTCCAGCATTTTTATCCAAATGCTGTCTTGATGCATCTTGTTTGTTTTTACAGTGCAAATAGATTTATTTTTTTGTTTGTTTCTTACGGGAGAAGACTTTTGAGAAGGGTGGTGGCTTTTAGTGAGAGGCCAATGAGACTGAAGTTCTTGACCACCCTGTTTGTTGCAGGACAAGAGGATCATGCCTTTTGGGTACTTTGTTGTGGTCACTAGTTGTTCAGAAAAGGATTTTTTGATGCTTCTTTCCGTGTTCTGTCAGTGTAAGAATCACTCAAATGATCAAAGCAAATTAATAATGGCTTGTTACTCCTTGAGCTGCCACTTCTTTGCAACTGCTTTGTCTTGGATTGAGAGGTGGGAGAGAGAAGTCCAGCAGAAATTCCATGAAATGTTTAGGATAATGGAGCATATGATAAATGAGGCTGAGGGAAGGAAGGCTGGGGTTGGGAGCCAGATCTTATTCCTAAATCATTATGGGATTGTTGCAAAGAAGGTGAATACTTCTCATATGTGCACACTAAAAGGACAGGAGCCAATTGTCACTTTTTGGAATATGAGAACATTTTTATTGGATATAAGAAAAAAATACTGCAGTGAGGGTGCTTAAGTGCTGGAAGTCGCTCAGAGAGGTTGTGGAAACTGACCTTGGAGATTTGCAAAACTCAGCTGGGCAAGGCCTAAGCAAATGGGTCTGACTTTAAATTTAGCTCTTTGAAACTCCCTAGAAGAAGGTTGGACTTGTTCACCTCCAGAGGTGCCTTCCAAATGAGTGACTCAGTTTGCACAGTTTGTAACACACCTTTGTGAGGTCTGTGTTGTCCTGTTTCTTCCCCCATTTCTCCTGCAGGTTCTCCAGAGGAATATGGATACATAACTGTGGAAGAGAAATCCTTGATATAAAAAGGACTTTGTAAACTTGTTATCTGAGTTTCTTGAGAAAATCCTGTCAGACAACTGGTCTTTCAAAGAACTGCCAGACAGGACAACTTACTTACTCTGTGATTTGTCACAGCTTTCTTGGTTAAAAAGATCCAAGTAAAATTTTGAGTAGATATTTAATATCTGTGGGATTGCATTCCTGTAACTCTTAGCAGCTGTATGTGACCAGGTAGTGTCTTGTATCACTTTTTGCAATGTCCAGCTGTGGGGTGAAGACTCTGCAAAGAGGTCAAATTTCAGCTCTCATTTAATACACATTTGTCTTCTACTCCACCCTTACCACATAGTCTTAGAGCATATTTCTATTTTTTGTTAATGTCAGATACCTTCTAAGTGCTTCATTAGTGGAAGATTTAGTATGAGTGTCTGTTGTTTAAGCATTACTAAATGAGTAATGCCATTTTATGGGAATTTCTTGTTGACTGTGTGATCACTGTGTAATGCAAACACTGGGCAACCTTAGATGGAGGATGGAAACAGCATCAGCCAACACAAGGCAATTTTCCATTTTCACCTTGAAATAGCAAACATTTCTTTTATAGGGTTGATGAATTTTTAATTATTTCCCTGTACATTAGCTGGTCAAATTAATTGGTTCATCTGTTACTATCTTCGCTCAAGGATGAATCACCATTTTAAGAAGCCAAAATAAGTAGTGCCACCAGTTTTTCACATTTGTGTTTAAGCTAAGGGATTTTTGTTTTCCACTGCTTGGAATCATCAAAAAAAAAAGAAGAAACCAAAACAACCAGCACAACAACCCAGATGCATACTACAATGCTGTTGGTAGTCAAGAAATGTGATTAGGAGCTGAGAACTCTTGAGTTAGCCTTTTTCCATCACATAACTGTATTCTCTGTGTATCCAGGATCTGTGGTAACAAGACTGTGCTCCCTTGTGTCAGTTGTAGGTGCCTTAGTTCTCAGTGCCACTGTTCTCTTGTCAAACACATTAGCTAGCTAGTAAGGGGAGAAACCAGGGAGCTGCACCCTGATCCTTTTCCATCACATAACTGTATTCTCTGTGTATCCAGGATCTGTGGTAACAAGACTGTGCTCCCTTGTGTCAGTTGTAGGTGCCTTAGTTCTCAGTGCCACTGTTCTCTTGTCAAACACATTAGCTAGCTAGTAAGGGGAGAAACCAGGGAGCTGCACCCTGATCTCTGCCCTGTGTGAAACTGTGCATCACAGGATTGCCCACCTCTACAACTGCTTCTGTGCATGAGTGCGAATGTGCAAGGTAACCTGTTTCATAGGCACATTTAAGATGTTTGAAATTTTTATTCCATGTTATTGCATTAATAGAGTACAGATTTTTAAAGTGTTTCCTTAGACACTAATTTAACTGTTTACTGACATTGAAGATAGCTGTGGAATGTTTTGAGCCATTGATACAGGGGTTTCACTTCTTGTAAAAATGAGTCTAATATATATATGGTGATTTTTAGGCAAATGGTTATTGAAACATATTGTTATGTGGTCAAGGTTATTGTATTGTAGGTTCATAACCAGACTTTTGCTGAATGGAAAAATTGCTTCTAGAAAGCTGTGGCCGGATAGAGCAAATACATATGTTGAATAGTTACTTTTGTGGAGTGCAGCCAATACCAATGTGTGGAAAGAATTGCATAAGTCTTAGGAGATACTGGAAAGATCTGGTCACTAATGATCTATAAAAGATTTTCAGAAATCCCTGGTATTATTTTTAAATTTTCTGTTGCTTTCTGTGACAGATTTAAGGACACAGATGCCAAAAATCTGTGGTTAAAAGCTGTTATGCATTATCCAGAGAATTACGGTACCATTTATTTAACTATGTAGTTAAAAAAAAAGGCAACTTAGAAAATTTCATCTTTACAGGATTAATGTATATGAGCATGAAGAGGAAAGAAAAGAGCTTAGTTGTACTATCCTTGGGTCAAGAAAAAACAGTGTGATCAAGCTGCTCCAACCAACCTTGAGAAATAATTGTTATGCTTTCAAAATATATATAATATATATATTAAAAAAATATATATTATATATAAAATATCTTTGTAACTGAGCAACAAAAAACCTAAGGAATTATACTTTCCTGTCACTTACCATCCAGTAGAAGCTAACTGGCTAGCTGAAATTGGTGAAATAAACGTTATTCCAGCTCACTCCTCGGGTTAGAAAGGAAATTGTGGTATCTCTGATCCTAAAAACCTGACACATTCCCTTGGATGGGTCTTTCCATTGCTTTGAAATGCAGAACGTGTTGTAAGGGGATAGTTCAAAGTCATGAGACAGGACAGTGTTGAATTGTTAAAGGTAAGAGCTTCTCCTCCTCTCTGCAGACCTTCTAAAAAGTCTGAGATTGCCTTTTCACCTCCGATGAATGCATTTCCTCTAAGTAGTAATCTGTCACCTATCTAGTAGATACAATGCTGTTGATGAAAATGCTTGTAAGACAAAAAGAAAGTGAATTACATTTGGTAATCATGACACTGAATAAGAGCTCCCATCCCAGCACACATTTGTTTTGCCTCTTCTGAAAATTCCCCAGGGACTGATGCTGTGAGCACCTCTGGGAGACCTGTTCTGGTCCTTACACCTGGGGCAGGGGTTCGTCTTTGTTCTTTCTGTTGTTCTCAACCACTGCCTCCCCACAGTTTCCTAATAACCAGTCTAAATTTCTTTTTATTTTCATTTTAAACCAACTGCACTGATTGTCCCTGGGGAATAGGGACCATGATATGGAAACCTTTCTGATGTTCAAAATGTTTTGTCATACTCCCTTCTTTTCTTTATAGACTTGGATCTAGTGACAGTTAGAGATCTATCCAAGTCTATAAAATAAAGACACCTGTAGGCACTTGGGTGTGTTGAGCAGCAAATATGTGGCATGAGCAGTTGGGGGAATGCACCTGTACATCATCTTCCTGTTTATCACTCTTAACGTTGATTTATGTGACTTTAACATGCAATCCTCAAGTAATAACCCTTAATGCTCAATAACACATAACCAGACAGTGAAGAGTGACTTAGAAATAGCTGGCAACAGTAGTTAGCTACAGTTACTTGTTTATGCCTGTCTCTCAGGTCCAAGCACTGTCTTGTGGGTGAACTGGAAAGGTGGGCATCCTTTGAGGCAGCTGGGTTTTGTGACTCTCTGATGTGTGCCCAGACCTTACCACCTCTTGCTGCCTGGGTCAGTCTCCACAGAATCTGTGATGAAACACCCCCCTTCTTGAGCCAGAATGGGGGATTTTAATCTAACCTTGCCTAAAGGCTCCTGTTCTCGTTTTTATGGAGTGCAAAAGGAGATCTTTCTACTCTTTCAGTTCGATAAGGCCTGCAGGTTCTGGTAAATGTCCCCATCGAAGATCCAAAAGCAGTGCTGGAGAGCCAGGATTGAAGGTTTGTGGGTTTTATGGTTTCTTTTAAAAGTATATTAATGAGGTGAACTGTGCACTCTGCTTACAGAAGTTCTAGATGGCATTGCCTGAAAGCCTTCCTGTTCAGGAAATAAAAAATGGCTTTTTAATGAAAGCTTTTGGATTAAGCAAGAGCTTAAGATATTCTTAAGATTCTTAAGCCGATGAGCTCATATGTATGCATCCACTGGAGAATGTTTTCCATGCAGTATCATTGCAGACACTGCTACTGCTTGCATAAATCTGCATGGTTGTTATTTAAGCAGTTTTATACTATTGTAATTTTACTTTTATTTTTTTACACACACTTAAAAAACCCCCAACAAACACAAACCTTGTATACATTTCAGAAGAGGTTGCTGGATGATGTTTTCTTGCTCAAGTCAGAGAGCTCATAATTTTAGGAGTTTCTCTGTACTGGTACACAGTAGCAAGCAACTTAAAGGTGTTGTGTATGATGAATCTTGGGGTTGTGCTAACACAGGAATTGCCAGGTGCTGAAACTTCTGGCTGTGGGAGGAGATGGTCACCTTCACTCAATGGTATTTGCTTACAGTGAGTTGACTGATGCTAAGGAGATGTTTGTCCTACCAAAAAAAGTGAGACTCCCAAGAAACAGTTTCTGAACTATTATTGGGACTTTTCTTTGCTTTGACACCTACAGCTGAGATGTGTCTTGCAAGTAATGAGCATATATAAAATAATTGGCACCTGGCTTTATCTTATTTGGGACCTGAAGTCAGTATTATAATAGAAATAAAAACTACTACTAGGAAGGGATTTTTTTTTAATGTGAGGAATATTATGTAAAAGCAGTAAGAAAAAAGGACTAGTATTTAAGTATTATGATAAAACAAATGGTCTTTGTAAATTTATGGGCATACTGCTCATCTCCTGATCCTCCTCAAGGCACAACATGGAAGTGCACATAGGTAGAAAAGGAAGAGTTGGAAGATTGCAGCAATATTTAAAATTACGGTATTTCTTCAGAGTATTTCAGTATTTCAAGGACCAGGTCAACTTGTTTGTAGCTAGTTAGTTAACCTTTTTTTAATATATATTTTTTTAAGTTGTCCTGATCTTAACTCCAGTTGTCTTCCTTCAAGAGCATCAGGCAAAAATACCTCCATTGAGGGCATCTCCCTTCCACAACCCCTCATCTGCAGAGAGTCTACATTGGTGACCATGCAAAATGAGCTTGCATTTTAGACTGGAGTTTATGTTGGTGTGTATAAGCTCTGAAATAAGTCTTGGCTTGAGTCGATCTGGTCACACTGTATTTATTAGTCCACTGGCAACTTATAACTTTTACATTGAAGTGACCTTGGTTGGTGGTACAGGTGTGGCCCACTGCATGTTTTCTGTGTACTTTGTTCAGCTGGTAGCTGTTCCTAAGAAAGGAGTGTGTTTAAGGATGGAGCCCTTGTATATATAGAAGCTTGAGGTGATGACTTAACTTGTGAGGAAACTGAGAGGAAATAGATGGCCTGTATTAGTTTCTCCTAGCAGAAGTAGGATTTGACATCAGTAGATGAGGCTTCATTATGAACCTCAAGAGGATATAGGGATGACAGCTTAACCCCAGCCTCTCTTGGTAAAGGTCCACTGGAGTTTCTCCTTGCTGAGTACTACATCACTTTCCATGATGCCCAGGAAATACTGTTGTATTATTTGTCGTTTGTTTACTTTAGCTCTTCTGAGTGTAATAATGAGCTTCAAACTGAAGAAGTGGGGAGTAAAAACAAAACTGTGAGTGATACATGAAGAGCTTCTGATGGCTGCCAGAGCTGAAGCTCACTTTTATGCCTTGTTCAAACACTGGTTGAGATGTAGCTGAAGCCCTGATCCCGTCTCCAGTCCCTTTTCATCTCAGCTTGGGTGAACCCACACCTGCCTGTGCAACTGAAAATCTGCTTGGTTGGGTTTGTGGTGGCCTCTACTGGTGTTTGTCTGCAAAGGAAAGAAATAATGAGCTCTGCTGTTCCAAGTTAGCTCCTTTGGAAACCTAATAATCCAGAAAATATCTACTTTTAATTTTAAGTCTAGGGAGAAAAAAAATAAATTAAAAAGCCCTCTAGAGGTTCTGCTGTTGTGGAGAGCCCTTCAAATTAAGACCTACCACCAAGAGTACAGCTCTAAAAGCTGCATGCATTCTGCTGCTGAGTGTTATGGTTTTGTTGCCTCCTTGAGCAGCTGTGGCCTGGGAGCAACTCATCCTGAGACTCAAAGCACAGCACAACTCTCACCAGCTTTGGCTCTGGGTTGCAGCTGCAGGCTTGTTTGGGTTTGTAGCCTGGGGAGTCTTGGGGTGCTGTGCCCAGTGTGCTCCTTGGCGAGGCTTGCTTTCTTCAGGTCAGGATTATCTCCAGTCAGGCTTAACCTCTCCCCACCCTTCCAAAATAATTCAAGCCAACATGTAGATAAAGCTACTGAGAAGTCTTTCAGCTATCATGGATGAAATAAAATGGTTAAAATAAAGAGAGGCCTTGAGCTGTTAGTAAGACACCTTGTGTTTATTGCTGAGAGGAAGATTTGAATTATGTGGGTACAGGGCTTTTCTCTGTTCCTGCTGGGCCAGAGAAAGCACATCAGTGGGTTTGCATTCCAGGGAGAGCATGAGAGTGTTTGTGTAGTGGGGAGAAGCTGAAGTCAGGGGAGAGGAATCAGTGTCTAGGTTGTGCTTCCACCCTTCAGCTGAAGGACAAGGCATTTCTTTGAATAGCAAAAGGCCTTATTGCTTCAGGTTTAAATGGCTCTTCATGTGCTTGTGAACACCAAACCATGGCCTGTTTATGAAGCCCTTTTGACAAAAATTTTCAGGGAGGGATGATTTGTGGATGGTTTGTCCTTCAGGCATGTGCAGTTTTGCTATGAACTAGAAAAATTACTGAGCTCTGGGATGTGCAGGTCCTTTCTGCCAGTTGTAGCACAGGGAAGGTGTGAGCTCAAATCTTGGAGTTGGTTTTTTTCCCCCTCATATGCCCAAAGTTGAGCTCTGGAGATGGTAAAGTGGGTCAGACCTTCTCAGATCAGACCATGAATTAATCTTCTGTGTTTCCAGCTATACTCACCTACTTCATGAGGATGTTAGTCTGATCCAGAAGGTCAGGCTGTCAGAAAGTCATAACCCAAAAGCACATGGTTTGTTTTTATATTATGTGCATTGGGTTCATCAATTTTGCCTGTTTGTGAATTGTTAAAGGTTATGTTCTCAGGCTCTTTCTGAGAAAACATGGAGGCTAGAAAATTTGAGTTTGTTTGGTTTGCTGTTTTTTTTTAAATAGCTTACAGCTGAGATTTAACAGTTAAGAAGCTGAAGCCCTGATAAAAGCACTGAATATCATGAGACTTGAAATAATATCATGAGATGGCAGTGTTGCTTCTAGCAGCTGATTTTTTTGGCAATGCTTCGTTTCCTAGGTCTCTGTGCAAATGCTTTATGCTTGCTAAAAGCCCTATGTTGATAAATTACAGCCAAGACTAAATGTGTGATTATTTCCACTATCTAACCTGTTTATCACTTACATGTTGCTTCTGGATTTGCCAGTTGAAGTTCTCACAGGCACTTAGTACACTTGTTTTCCTGGCAACCCATAGGTTTTGAATACTGCTAAATATGCTTAGATTAAACTGACATCTGGAGATGTGGGTAGTGAGAACGCGTTTCTATGTTACCAGCTAACTTTAGCCTGGTAGCTGAGGAGGCTTTCTCTAGGTAACGGTGCGGGGTGGCAGGAGGAAGCTCACAGAAGAGCCCTTTGGAAATGGTTGCTGTCAGGTATGTTCCAGCAGTGCGGGCTGTGCAGAGAGCCTGAAGGGACTGGCCTCTTGCCTGATGTGCTTAGATTTAATCCAATCTGTTTCAACCACAAGGACACCATTGGCGTAACAGCAACTAGGGAGCTTTCCCTGACAAGTTCAAGTGATCCTTCAACTCTTTCTGGCTTCTCATGTGCTTAGCTTTTAGCCCAAGTCTCTTCAGGCATGCTATGAAGGAGGGCATTGGCAGTGGGTGTGGGTGTACCCTTGATCTGGCGCAATTATGTCAGGCTAGTGCAGGCAGTGCATTATAAGCTGTGTTGTAAGTGTTTCAGATAAAAATGTTTGAGACCCTGCCTGCATGGGCTTGCCAGGTGCATTAAAACTCAGCTCACACTTGCCACCAGAAGAGATTTCTGTGAAGCCAATGTCACATATTGCTTGCTTATCATAGTCTGGTGGCACTGTAGTAACACTGCAGTGCTTCCATATCCAGCTTAAAAAAGGCTTCAGCATACTTATACAGCCCTGCAACTAGGATCCAGTTCCAAGCAGGATCTTTCTCTGCAGATCGAAGGGTAACTGTACCCTTTATGCACTTACTTTTTCTCCAAGCTTTTGTTCTCACCCCAAAGCTTTCCTGCAGTTAGGGTACTCAAACAGTGACATTTTGTGACTTTCAGCCAGAATAATGATGGCTCTTTTGCTAAACTTGAACAATGCTGATGTCTTTTGAGCAGAGGAATGCAGAAGCATTTCTGAGCTAGACAGTAAACCCTACTAACGCAGGGATAAGCTTTTAAACAGCTTGCTTGCTGTGCGGGTAACCACCATGGACTGCAGGGGTGGGGATTTAACTTCAATATGTGGCTTTTTTGCATAGATATCAACAGTCTTACTTTACATGAATGTGTTCAAGAGAGTAAGGTCTGGGGTTTGTTAGTGGCTCTTGAGTGAGGCTAAGTGTGATGGTCACAGATACTTCAGAGATGTGGTAAACTCGGGTGACTGAGCTTGACTTTGTGTAAACAGTGGTGACAGCCTCTTGGTCCCTTGTAGTGCTGTCACAAGCAATGAAACGCGGTCTAAGAGTGTGAACTCAGGTGGAACAAGTACAAAAACAGTGGGGTAAAAATACTCTTTAAATGGCCTTCATCCCATTTTAAAAGGAAATGAAGTTGGCATCTACTGTCTCCTGCCATGATCCTCAGTGTATGTTGGCTTAGCTTCAGAAATCTTTAATAGAATTCAGCTTTAAGTGCTCCCAAATGAACAAATAGAAGTTGAACTAACTTAAAGGAGGACTTTTCTCCCTTTGAAATACACAGATAATAAAAGGAAAAATTATTATACATATTAATGAGTTGTAGATACCTGCCTGTATCTTTTTGGGGGGCTTTTTGTGTGACTGAAATCACTGCACTGTTGTTGATCAAACTACAGCACCTACCACTGCGAGGGTTGGTTGTGGAAGGCTGTAATTTACAGTTAGGAAAGGCTTCAGGATTTCAGGGAAAATTTCAGTGTTAAGTTCCAAGTGCCCACTAAATTCTTCAATTCCAAATCCTCAGGGAGTGTAAAGGGAGAGAGCTGCAAAAAATGGCCAGACTCACATGATCTTTCTAAATAGCATCTGCTTTTGTCATTCTCTTGAGGCAGAATACTGGGCTAGATGGCTGTTGCTCTGACATGGCTGGGCATTGTTGCTCACATTTTTAAGCAACACTAAATTCCTGTTCCCACAAACATCATGCTATAGATATTTTTCCTCTGTGTATACATATGGATATGTTTATTTCCTGGGGGACAGATGCACTCTCATAGTGCTTATCTTCCCATGCTATTATTTCAAGACTAGCTGATAGCTGCAAAAAATAATTCCCCAAACAGGAAGGTTGGTCCAGCTTCTTTCAAAACTTGTATCTTGCACACATCTCATTAGATGAGGAGAGGTTTCTTGTTGTGTAGTGTGGGGTTAGGAACCTGAAGGGGACAGCAGAATGTTTTGTATCTCCACAGAGAAGAAATTAATTTTCTCCAACCAATTGTTCTAATTTTTTCTGTTAGGTATTTGCATCAAAAGCTACATGGATATAATCCACATTGAAGACTGGATCTAATATTTATGAAATCTTTTGGAGTTGTCTTATATCGAGTACCTTCAATTATAGGTTTGTTAAAACTTTGTGACCTTGTTCTCAGAACTGTCAAGTGAGGAATTTCATCTTGACTTTCTTAAGTGGATTAGCCCTGGCATAGCTGTGATGCTACTCAATCTTCAAGGTACCTTCAAGGTTGCAGTGTCATAATGGTGTTAGCTATATTGCCTGCTAGCAATCTTCAGTATTTATAATAAATAACATGAAGTGAATCTGTGTAGAAAAACTTTGCAGGGAATTTATAATCTTCTGTCACAGTGTAGAAACGTAACTGATGTGCAACTTTTTGTACTCTAGGAGTTATGGAATTTTAAATTTTTATATATATATATTTATATTTTTTTTTGCAAAAACCCGTTTCAGAAACTGATGGAGCTGGTTGACAATGACAATTAATGTGACTACTTCAGTTAGCTTTGGAACCAAAAGTCTACTTAAAGGTTGTAAAGAGCTGAGACAACAGTATTAAGGTGGGATTCTCTTAATAACTCAGGGCATTTGCAGACAAACAGGTGGAGGAAGGGAGCGAAATGCTGTGCTCAGGGTAGATAATTTGGAGCCTGACTTGGGCTGTTCTGATGGGTTCATGTTGCCTTGATCTTCTCTGTTGGTTCTGTCAAAACTGAGGGTGGATAACACTTGTTTCGTTGATGAAAAGGAGTTTTGAGCAGATGTTGTTTTAGACTTACAGCTTCCACAGAGTAGTACATCTGTCAGACTGTTTCAGGTAACATTGACAGTGTGTTGCAGAGACTAGATAAACAAAGTTTACACCTCACTTAAAGAAAGAAAGAAAAAAAAAAAATCTTAAAATTGTTGCTCTTCTCCTGCATATATTAGCTGTTGCAAGCCTGTTTTGGGATTACAGCATTATGATCCAGAGATCTCACTGTATCTCCTACAGTGCTGTTTATCCATGTGTGCTGACAGTTTTCTTCTAACTCTGCACAGGGATGAAGGGGAAAGATAGAAGTCTGGATCTGATGATTGGCTCTATCATTCTCATACTTCAAAGGCTGTTTCTTGCTCTTGTCACCTCATGCACTGTTTATGTTGTATGTAAATAATCCGATCCATGTTCTGCTCCTAATAATCCTCAAGCTATTTGCCAGAGCTGCTCATCACATATCACGACTGCTGCCATGGAAACAAATTGTTCCTAGTTTCATAGGATGAATATTTTCTTTTTCCGTGACAGCTTTGGTTATGATGCATCAGAAATGGAGAGGCCAGGCATTGTTCTCTGTAACCAGGTGCTCTTGGAAGTTTTTCGAGAAGAAATGGGTGATACTACTTAACATTTGTTGTTTATTTGTTCCAAAAATCAAGGGAAAGAAGCAGGGGGATGGGCATTTGATCATATTTACTGATTCAGGCTAAGGGAAACACTGCCCAAAAGTCTTCCTCCAATACATCATTTTAAAATATGAATGACTGCCTTTGTCTTTCCCCCCTCCTTTGCATCTTCATTACAGTATGACTACTGTATGACTACTGTGTTCCCATTGACTTCTGTGATAACATTGAACAGTTGATACTTAAGTCACATTTGACCTGTGAGTGCTTGTGTACAAGAAGCAATGAAGGAAAAAACCAGTGTCTTTCCTAACTGCAGTATCCTATGCACACATCTTGGACTTGGTAACGATATGTGGTGATACAGTGCTGACTTTTGCTTGCTTTGAGGTAACTTACTGCTGGATGGTTACTAAGTATGTTCCAAAAGCATAAGAAATTATTAAAGCATTTTTCCTCTTCTATGCTTGTGAACAAACAAGGTGTTCTGACATCAGCTTGGTCTGGATATGAATTCTTGCTCAAACAATACTTGTTGACTTTCACTGTACATTTTTTAGCACATTTGCTCTGATTCTCTGTAGTGCCACTGTGTGAATGGGGAAAGAGCTCTCTGCCTGGAGAATTGATGCTCAGCTATCTCATCCCTTCTCAGGCTGTGCCTACCTTGGTAGTATCAGGCTGGCCATAGTATTGAACATCTGATTGAAGTCTGAGATTTTTATAAAATGTTCTGTGATTTCACTATTGCTTTATCCTTTTAGTTGAGGGATATTCCCTCCGATCTGTTTCTTTTGTTCTTCTCCTGCAACTTGTCTATATAGCAGAGAAGTCAGTCTAGGATTACAACAGTCTGCTTTCTTTGTCTCTGATATACCTAGCACAGCAGGAGCCTTCTCCCTGATTGAGCCTTGCAGGAGCTAATGCAGTAATACTTCTGCTGATGGTGGCAGTTTACAGCATATGGTTGCTTCTCAGCAGAACAAGAATACCATCACACAGTGGAGCTGCAGGATGGGTAAGGTACCCTCAGCAGGTCAGTTGCATTTCACCAGAAGCATCAAACTTGAAACAAAATGGCTGTGGATTCCCATCCATGCTGCCTTCAGCCCTTACTGTCTGAGCTCTAGGTTTTACTTGTTAACAAAGTTGCAGCAGTGTTTGATTGGCAGTGGATGAGCTCACACACTGCCACTCAGTCTCCCTCTCTCAGTGGTTTGGACCTTCAAGGTACATTGTTTTAAGCATATCTAAATGAATTTTTTTTAATCCTGCCTTGAATTTGGCAGGAGATGCTCCAGAAAGAAGCATATTTTCTTTTGGAATTGAGGGTTTTAATGTAAAGAAGAAACTTCTGATGAGGACAGAAAATTTGGAAGTAAATAATTACATTACATTACATACTAGGTAATGATCTGTGCCTGTCTCGTGCCACTGCAGTTGTGAAAGTAAACCTTGGTACTGGAAAGGGAAATTAAAATGGCCTCTTTTTTGTTGTCTTCCTGTGATTTACAGCAAATGAAACTTGACAGTGGAACAAAAGGGAAAGCTATTAAAAACACCCTTTAATCTAACAGCGTAAGTAAAAAAGAGGTGCCTGGTGCCCTGCCTGGAAGAGTCTGGTTGCATGGCATGTGCTGTGGTTCTCAACCATCCCATTTTGAGGCAGATCAGGTGCAAAGCTCAACAGGCATTTTGGAGCACTAAGTAGTTGGGGGTGAGTGGATGAAACACTGATTGACTTGTGTTGGCAGGTGGGAATTCATGGATTCATTAGTCATGCTGTAGTCTGTTGTTTTGCAATGCATCATGATAAAAAGACAGAATAGAGTTGCATTTTGTTAGCTAAAGAGACTTTTTCAATGCTGCTGTGCTTGTATGATGTCTTCCACAGTAGTTGATCACTTAGGTAGTTGTGTTGCAGATCAGGGAAATGTATGTGATAGGATTAGGATTACCAGGCTCTGTTAATTATGGAGTATAGACTGCTGGACGTTATTGTGGAATAAGCAGAGAACAGTCCAAAGAGGTGTTATCCTAAATGCATTGTCTGTAGCTAGGAAGACCTTTTTCACTTACAGCATAGTCATACAGTGATAAAGTTCTCGTCTTACCAAATTATGGTCTGTTTGGTAAAAATCAGTCAACCAGAAGGTAAACATTATTTTTTTCCCAATGCATTTTACATAATGGAACCTTTGCGATACCCGAATTTGGGGTTGGTATCTTTTATATGGCTCTCTCTCCAGGAGACTGTAGTGTTCCTACTTAAGAGAAGATTGCCATTCTTCAGTGATTCACTTTTTGGGTGGAAATTGGGTCTAGACCTGTGCTGTCTGTCAAAAAAGTATAAGATGTGTGAGGCAGGCTGTCCTGGTCACATTATTTTAATTTTAGATCACAGGAGGGAGGAAGAAGACAAGTCTTTCCAGCCACCTACATCTTCACTATTGAAGTCACAAATGTCTAAAAGAGTGTTAGTAGAAATGATTAGCAGTGAAATCATCCATGTAAGTTAATAGTTGGGTAAATATATGATGAAGTGAAAGATACCATAAAATTAATAGTTGGAGAGACATGAGTATTTGTAACCTCACTAATATCTGTGGCAAAATGAAGTACTCTTGAATAAATTAGAATAGCAGTGAGAGGAGTAAGCTTATGAAAAGTTGGAAGTATCTTGTGTCAAAATCAGGCAACATTTCTTAGTCAGGTGTATCTCAGAGGTATGCTTCTGTCTGTGGCAGCATGGACAAGCCTTGTGAAATAGTTCATCCAAGAGGGAAGAGTTAACAGGTGCCAGGCCATTTTGCAGGGATTGCTTGGTAAAGATAGGAGTGCAAAAGTGCTTCACTCATCGAGACCAGTTTAAAGGAACTGATAGCTAGCACACGCTGGGCTGGAGCTCTCCAAGCCTGATTTCACCCCTTCTCCTGCTGCAGTGTAGGTAAGTAGGAGGGTTTAAAATAAGTGTTCCTCAATGTGGTAAGTGCAGTTTCTCCAAAGTCCTCCCATATCTCAACTGCCTCCTGAGACAATTACTGTGCATTCCCCGTTCTCTCCTCTGTCCTGTTTACTCTGCAAGCACTGGACATTTTTCATGTTAGCAGTCAGCCATTAGTCTTTGGGTTGTAGTGCTGGTCACAAATACTTTTCTGGCTCTTAAAGGAAGGGACACAAACTGCCCTTTTTGGACAGTTTAGGTAACCATGATACATTGAGGTGATCCCTGTGTTCTTGAATGAAGGGGACCGAACAATTTTTTTTGTTCCTTCGTTAACCGTAAGTGTCTGACATGAGCAGCTAGCTGATGAGTCTTTCTGGGAAGGGTACCTTTGGGATGCCTACATGCAAATCACAGCACCAGGTTTGTACATCTCTTAAAGGGGCTGCTTCTGCACAAAAATTACCAGGGTCCTTGCAATGCTCTGGGGAACAAGCCCCATAAAAACTGAAGCCCCGTCTTTGAATAGCTTCTGGATGCATGTACAGTGCAGGAGCAGATTTTGTATGTGTGTGTGGGGTGAAGAACTGAAGCATTTGGTATTTCCAAAATGTTCTAACCATACTGTCAGTGTTGCTTAGCAGCAGAGGGTTTAAAATAGCGGTATTACTCAACAGTGTGAGCCACATTTGCACATGGTAATGTTCTGTGTCCTGTACTGACTTGCTGCATTACAAAAGCGCTAAGTTAGTGTATGGAAAGTGAAGATAGCTCACCTCCTCCTCTCTTAACTCAATGAAGAAATGGCTGATCAGTGACATGTCTTCCTCATGATTTTAGCAAACATGTCCTGTACAGGTGTGCCACGGTGTTTTGGTCCCCACAGATATATGCAAGCAGACCTCACTCAGATGTAAAGGCCTTTCACACCTGTTTGCCTGTTTAACTCTGGACTCAGCAACCCGCACTGGTACCAGCCAGGACTGCGCTGTTAATTCAGCATCTGTTGGTTTGGAGGTCACTGGCAATGAACAGTGGGGACAAGAGCCAGTGCAAATAGCACTGGATGATCTTCCAGTAGCCTAACTCTTCAGACATGCCAGTGCACATTTTCACTACTCTTCTGCTTCCAGAGTGGTTTGGTCTTCTGAAGTGATGCTGAGAGTATCTGAGGTGAAGATGTCTCTTACCTTTGAGAGTCCCAACATTCCCCAGAGTAAGTCAATGGACTTGCAGGACTGCAGTCAACTTGCTGACTGCTCCAGAAGAGTTGAGTTATAATGATGAGGGCAATCATGGTGGCCAAAGTGAAAAGCTTGATACACGTATCAATGAGTTCCAAGAGTTTTGTCCTCTGCAGGCTTAAACTAAGGGTGGATGGTTGGTAGATTGTATGGTAACCTACTGAGAAGTATTATTTGCTGGTACAGAGATGAGCAACCCAGTAAATTACACATTTTATCTGCTTTGAAGAGATTCAACACTTGCTTTAGAGCTATAAAAATACTTTGTTAGTATTACTAATGCTCTTCCTAACAAACATGGCTACATATTATTATTTCAAAATAGGACTATATTTTAAAGCCCCGAAGTGAATTAAAATAACAACTGCATCTGTCGTTAGTGTTTTGTATGCTGTTCCAGGGAAATAAAATGTTTATTAGATGCAGATGTTTAAAAGCTGACCTTAAAACAAGGAAAATATGTTTCTTAAGCAGATCTTTCTGGGTTTTTTTCAGTATTTAAAAACATGGCTTATTTCTTCAGTGAAGACTCATGAACAACCTATCTTAAATAGCACAGTTAGATAATAATTTAAACTTGTGATTATTTTATTTGCCCTTTGCCATAAGTGTGAGCCATTTTCTGATAGGCATTGCCTCAGCACAGTATATGAACAGCGGAGGAGTATGACCATTAAATTTTAATCTAAGACTGGACTGTGTGCAAGTAAAATACTTGATTCAGGCACTTGCACGTTGCAGGATAGTGTTCCAAAAAGAAATCTGGTAGTGCTTTTGACAAATACCACAGTATAAATTATGGGAACTAATACTAATTTTAAAAGCCAGTTTAATATTTTTTAGAAGAGCCAACCTCAGTGCAAGTATAAGTGAAATCAACTGGTTTAGGTTAGGGAACACAATGGATTTAATATTTCCATAAACTTACCTGCCTTTGTGTCAATAGAGACTAAAGATAAAAGTGACAAAGACATTGAAAAAAAAATATTATGCCACCAGTTGCTTGGAAAGATGATGATTTTCAGTTGTTAGAAGAAAACAAAACAGACATAACATTTTAGTAAGAAAAAGGACACCTGATGTGCCAAGGGCTGACGCATTTTTATTCCCCAAAATGATTATGAAAGACATGGAGGTTGTATGACAGACCTCATATTTCCCTGCACAGATGCTTTATGCTTCAGAAAGCAGTGAGTCTCATGTGGTGTCAGTTGCTAAGAAAAATATTCTTCTGTTTCAAATTAGGTAAGTGGGGTCTTGTGAAACTCATCACAAAATGGTTTGGGTTAGAAAGAAAATTAAAGTTCCAACCTCCCTGCATGGGCAGGGACACCTCCCACTAGACCAGATTGCTCAAAGCCCCACCAAGCCTGGCTTTGAACACTTCCAGGGATTGGGCAGCCACAACTTCCCTGGGCAGCCTGTGCCAGTGTCTCGCTGCCCTCACAATGAAGAATTTCTTCCTAATGTCTAACCTAAATCTCACCCCTCTTTCAGTTTACAGCCATTACCCCTTGTCCTATAACTATACGCCCTTGTGAAAAGCCCCTCCCCAGCTTTCCTGTAGCTCCCTCAGGTACTGGAAGGCCACTATAAGGTCTCCCCAAAGCCTTCTCTTCTCCAGGCTGGACAGCCCAAACTCTCTCAGCCTGCCTTCACAGGAGAGATGCTCCAGCCCATCTGATCATCTTTGTGGCCCTTCTCTGGACTTGCTCCAAGAGCTCCATGTCCTTATGCTGGGGACTCCAGAGCTGTACAGAGTACTCCAGGTGGGGTCTCACCAGAGAAGAGGGAGATAATCACCTCCCTTGGCCTCCTGGCCATGCTTCTTTTGATGCAGCCCAAAACACAGTGGGCTTTCTGGGCTGCAAATGCACATTGCTGGTTCATTTTGAGCATCTCATCAACCAACACCCCTCAAGTCCTTTTCCTCAGAGCTATTCTCAATGCATTCTCCACTCAATGCTTGGGATTGCCCCAACCCACATGCAGGGTGTTGCACTTGGCCTTACTGAACTTCATGAAGTTGGCATGGGCCAACTGCTCAAGCCTGTCAAGGTCCCTCTGGATGGCATCCCTTCCATCCAGCATGTTGAATCATAGAACTATTCAGGTTGGAAAAGACCCTTGGGATCACTGAGTCCAACCATCATCCCTACTCTGCAAAGTTCTCCCCTAAACCATATCCACCAACACCACATCCAAACGACCCTTAAACACATCCAGGGATGGTGACTCAACCACCTCCCTGGGCAGCCTGTTCCAGTGTCTAACCACTCTTTCTGTGAACCATGCTGTCTTTGCAACCTCCTTTACCATTGTTTCAAAGTTGCTGTCAGTGGAGGGGCATTCACAGGAGCCCAATTTGCAAATTCTTCTGGTGTGTAGGAGATGTTGGATGCTGCACTACTGGCTTTTTGTGTTTGGACCACAGGTTACTCAGCTGATGTACAGAGTGCCACATGCACACGAAGGACATTGCTGTCCTGTGCTGGCTGGTGTGCCTCTGAGCTGGTAAAGCATTTTAGCAAGTGTGGTTCAAAGGTGGTTTTAAGGATGCACTGCAAGAGGAGAGATGTTTTTCAACTGGGATCCCTCTTGGTGAAATGCTCTTAACAGATTCTCAGCTGGAAGGGAGAAAAAAAATGGAAGGCGCTTGGTACAGCTGAGTGCTGTGTAGATCTTATTTACCACTTGTGAATTTATCCATATATGTGCACTTGTGCATGAACATGTGCCATAACAAGGCCTTGAAATCTTTATCCTGTATTTCAGAAGTATCTTATTCTTGTGGCTTCTAGTAACAGTGCTTATCTATGACCTCTTTCCTGGATAGTTTCCAGTGAACACAAAATTTATTTAGTTAGAAGAAAGCAGCTGAATGAAAATTAGCTGGACACATAGGCAATATTGTCCTTCGTATGATTGCCTGCCCTTACTCATAAACTTCACACAGAGATGAACAGGATTTCTTCCATTTGTGGTAGATCGAAATCTTGCTGAAGCTTGAAGTTGTTCACAGGTGTGAAAAATTAGCTTTTAGTAGCACTACGAGACTCACTTAGGATTTACCAGGGCTTGGAGTTGGTCCTTTCAAAGTGTTGTTTCTTTATGCATGCTTAAAATGCATGTTGTCTCAAGGCTTGTGTGTTCCTTTAGAAAATTGGTTTGTTTTCCCGGACACCTGGTGACTTGATGCAAGGATGGATGAGATGCCAGTTCTTTCTGCCACCTTCCGTGACTGTCGTAAAGGTTTGTTTCCTCATTCCTTTTTTTCATATCCATATGTGCTTAGGATCTTGAACATAAGCCAGTTGCTGTGGAAAGTAGAAAAAAGATCCACATTTGAGCTGCTGCTGTCATGAGCCCAGGTTTGCCATGAGTGTCTTGCATTAGGCTCCGAGGCCAGGCCAAGCAAAGAGATCCATTTCCGGGTTCTCTTTGGCTTTTGAAACTAGTCTTACATCTGGAGAAAATGCTTCCATGAAATGCTTATTCCCTTTGGGCAGAGGCAGATGTGGACCCTGCACACAAACCACATACCGGCACCCGGATGTTTGTTCCTCTTGGCTCATCTGCTTGTCTGAGAGCTCCTGGCTCCTGCTGGCTTTGCAGCAGGAGACCTGGGGGAGCAGAACCCCCCCTGCTTTGACATGGGGCAGTGAGTGCTTCAGGGCAGGCATCTTTGCTTAGTGGGACCCAGGAATGGACATTTGTCTGCATCATCTGTTAGCTCGAGCTGTATATAAGATTAGTATTTCCCATCCACCAGATAAGTGATGCAGAGTGAGTGTGGTGGTATTTCTGTTTGCAACTAAGTACTGCAATAAGCTGCTGCATAAATTTACATTGCTGATGAGGTCTGTGCACACGCTTGACCTACGTGTCCGAAGTACCTAAGGTCTCTTTTTGTGCTTTTGTACCTAGGATCTAAATAATGAAAAACAGATCTCAGCTGCATAATTTTGACATCACTTCCCTGAAGTTTGGTGCTTTCCCGTATCAGGCTGTTTTCACTCTCTTTACCAGCCCTGCAGGTAGTCATCAGCTGTGGGGAGCTCTTATGCATGTCATTCCTCTTCTGGGATGAGTTAACCTTTTGCTGTTCCTGACTTTCCTTTCATCTTTTGAAGGGAGTTTTTGCTTCTTAAAATATCCCTTGTGGCCAAATTAACAACGGGGTTCCTTTGCTTGTTTTTGTTGTAATTCTGGGGCTTTACTCTGTTTCACTACCCTGGAGCATCAATTGCTGCTACCTGAAAAGGCATTGAGCTATGAGTGCCTCATTACCATGTGCTGCCTGCATGTAATTAAGGGGCAGACTAGAACATGGTGAGCTGTGATGGCTTTGAATTCTGTTGCTTCGTTGGCTGCCCAGTAGCTGTTTATGTTCAAAGCATCCATCGTGGTCATTTTTGTCGAGGGAGAACTCTGATGCAAATTCTCCCCCTCCAGGTGCTCTGTGCAAGTGTGCTCCTGGCAGCACCTGTGTGCAGACTTGTATGGCTTGATAGGAAAAGTTCAACTGGACACCGAGCTGGGGGTTCATACTTAGCAGCTGGACGAGGTGTGCTGTTTAGTGCCCCATTTCTTAAGCCTGTCTTTTGCTTTTGGTGGGTAGAAGAATCTAGAAATGGATCCAGCAGCTGGTATTTCCAGAAGTCAAGCCAGTGCAAAGTCCACTTAATATTTGTTGGATTTTTTTGTTTGTTTGTCTGCATATTTCCTGATAGTCTTTTCTCTGCAGTTTAGATGTCTCAGAACTGCCAACACTCAGTGTTGTGTATGATCTGTGGGATGGGAGGGTGTGAGCAATGCAATCCTTGATATCTTCTTGCTGTTTCCTGCCTCCTCCAGCCTATCTCACGTTGCTGTGGCAACTCTGAGCACCTACAGGCACGGAGCAGTTGTTGCCTATCCTTGCCTTCATGCTTCATAGTCCTCATAGTTCTGTGCCTCTCAGTTTATCAGATGTGTGGAGTCGGGGTTTCTTTTGTTCAAGGCTAGAAACTGCAAATTTTTAGGATGGCATTTGTCTACAACGAGATGTGTTAGATTGCTTTTGGCCATGCTGTATGTTATGTT
This sequence comes from Chaetura pelagica, assembly GCF_000747805.2. Classification (NCBI taxonomy): domain Eukaryota; kingdom Metazoa; phylum Chordata; class Aves; order Apodiformes; family Apodidae; genus Chaetura; species Chaetura pelagica. Next base: position 1,171,837 of record NW_009952482.1, on the reverse strand, counting down.
GCATTTGTGTTTGATTAAAATTCCTCAGGCTTAATTTCTGAGTAAAATGCAGTGTTCCAGTCACACAGTAACAAAGGACTCCATTACAACATTTCATTAGAAGTCTGTGTATATCACAGTTATTTCCATTTCCGACAAGAAACCCACAAATGGCCCAGGGGAAAGTTGAATATGTGTACGTTGTTGTCCAGATATCTGCAACTGGCTAGAAAGTGTTTTCCAATCCCCATCCTATGTGTTGTTAAATATTTTCTTGTGCAGAATTAAAGACTTTTTCATTTTATCAAGCATTGCAAAAATTGAGAATTATACAGAATGTATTTTGCTGTCATTTTCTTCAATTGAATACTTTATCTTTTGCTAATTAAGCTCTTTATCGTGAGCAATTACTGTCGCCTTATAAAAAACAATTGCCAAAAGGTTATCTTCCTTTAGTAAGAGAACAGGAAATTGTGCTAGGGATTTACATGCTCTGTGGAGATTTGCCAATAAATCTTCCACATAAAATATTTGTAGTCATTGTAATTGCTTACTGTACTTTGTGCTAGTGCAGAATGCCATTCTTCCCTTGAGTTCATCATGCCTAAGTTTTAGGGCTTTTGTGGTGCTTATGTGTTTAACATGCACTTGCTGCTGCAGTCCAAAAGTAGATTTAAATTGCAGAGGAGAAAAAATGGGCTGTATTTTGCTTATCTCTATTACTAGTAACACAGATGCAGATACAGGCCAGTGGAGGGGAGGATTGCATGCCTGAAGGGCTGTGGTGTTCACTTTTGCTGGATATGGCTGTAGAGAAAATGCAGGCTAGACTGAGGGGCGTCAAGTCAGATTCATCAAAGTAAATTTGGTTTCATGGGGGCTGCAGTGAAATGGTGGTGTTCTGTCTTTAATTCCAGATGAAATGCTTGTGTACTTGAATGTGTACAGCTTGTTCTTCTGCCTCTTTCCTTGTGACTTGGCTTGTGGTTAATAACTGCACTAGTTAAAGAGAATCTAATTTGGGCATGTCTTTCTGTGCTACCATGATGCCTCTGACAATCATGTGTGCTGAAGAAAAATGTATGAAAACTGTATGGGTCAGTATGAATTCTTACACTTGTCCCCCTCTCAGTTCACTCTTGTTATGTTCTTAGCTTGGTTATATTGTTCTATCCAGGAGTCCCACAAAAACGGAATATTCAAATACAAAAAAGGCCTTTTTGGTTTTGATCCGTTTTGAATGAATGAAATGCCCTCTTAGATTAAACAGTCATATCCTTTTAAACGGGTCTCTTGAATAGGGTTGTTATTTTGATGTTGACCTCAAAGGAATAGGGGATGGTTCAGAGAGATCTTTCAGTAGCAAACTGCTTTCCCAACTTTGCCAATTGTGCACCCATTGATAGGATGGTTATTTGACTGCTAACATTTAATTGTATTTGCAGTCACATGCCTCAATTCTGTATGTACTGTTTTGATTTAATGCAGCAATAATGTGTATGATACATTGAATCTGAAAAAAAGCTGGTGCTGTAGAAGGAGGAGCAGTATTATTGTACAGCACAGTAACTTCAGACCAAACCCCACACCAGAAGAGGCTTTATTGTCCTTAGGCTGAATTAACAAATGTGAAAACTGCTTCCCAGTTAAATTCAGAAAACTTGTGGGACCCCATTTTTGTGCAAGGGAAACAAGGGTGTATTGTCTTCTGTTTAAATCTGGAGCTCTAGGCAAGTTCAGTCCCACTTCCTAGTCCTGAGCTATGTTGTATCAAAAGCAGGGAGGGGTGCAGAAGAGAGTTTAGGTGTCTCCTATGAATGGCGATTTCTGAGATTGAGTAGCTGGCGTCATGCACTGATGGCTGCTGTGTTCTTCTAGAACACTGGTGAGAAGGAGGGCATGGAGGTGGAGCTCCAGACATCATCCATGCTCTCACACACGTGTGTGTTCTTGCCGTGTACATAAGTGACTCCCACTGCTGTCACCCCAGCCAGTGCCTTATTTTCACATGGCCAGCATGTTTCATGAGAGAGGCTTTCAAGAAGTCTTCCTTGACCAGAGGTTTCTGCACCTGAGTCTGGAATGTGCAGAAGTCCTAGCCTGAGATGTGAAAAAGCTTAGAACTGAGGTTCTCTTCTTGTCACAGTGTGATTGTGCTTCTGGGTCACAGCCTGGCTTCTGGTCTGGATGCAGCAGCCATCTTCTGCAGAGCCTCATTGCCTAGCTCAAAGTCCTGAAATCCAGCCAGGTACCTAAAACTAGTCCCGCTGCTTTGTCAAGGCCAGGGTGGACCAGCTGCAAGTGTTAGCCACGTACGGCAGCTACACTTCTTCCATTGTTCAGTTTGTTGTGGTCCCAGCAGCAACACAGTTCTGGGAATAGAGGTGTGCAGTGGTGGGATGCAGAGGGACCCCCTGTGCACCTTGCATAGCAGGTCTGTTCTGCACAAGCCTTTGATCCTCTCTCATCCATCACCTTAGCCTATCCTCAGCTTTCTTTCACAGGCAACTTTCTGCTCTGGTGCAGGTAGGATGTTTTTTGGTTCTTACAGGGATTAGAATTTTAGTAGGCAAACTGGCTTCATGAGTGTTTTCTGTCCCTTGATCCAACACATGTTGTTTAATATGTAATGAGCTTTCTTCTCACCTCATCCTTAATTAAAACTAATGTAGAGCATTTTAGCTGTACGTTAGTTCTAATTTAGTATTTTTGGAAGTTCGTAGCATTTAAGCATTTACTGTAGTAATTCAGTTCTAGTGCTTATCTGAAGATACAAAATGAAAACAAAAGCTGAATTGATGTTTACTTAAATACAAAAATAACATTTTCCATCTCCAGTTGCTGACTTTTGAGTCCAGTTCTTCAGTGTCTCAGCAGGCCCCCAAATCTGCAGTACTACATGCAAAATGAAGCTACCAGCTACTTTGAAGCCAAGACTGGTCATTATAAAACCTCTGTAAGCTGGCTGACAGCCTCAGAGTTCATTATGAGGGAGGTCATTCTTCCTTACAGGAATGAATGTAGCTTTTGAGTACATTTTAAAACTTTCATTTAATCACAATGTGGATGAATTGTTTTAGCTGTGATCGCCTGATGAGAAACTGGACTTTCTTCTTCCTGGAAGAAGAAACACCGTGTTGATTCTTGCAGCAGCTTTTAGAGCTACAGGATGTGCTTTCCTTTTTTCTAAATTTTTATTTCTCTTTAGAATTGAAGATTTTGGCACGAATGAAAGAATTTTTTCTCCCTCTTCTGCTTTTTCCTTAATACTGAGTAGTCAGTTTTCTTTTGAAATCTGTAAATGTGAAGAATAACATGATTAATCGGGCTCTTCCTGAAGCATCCTCTCAAAGTATTTTTTTACAAATATTCTCAGCTCTTCCATAACAAATGGTGTAATTGCAAAATACTTGTATTTGGCTAAAGTGTTTTAAGTGGGGTAAAGAAAGCAAGTGTGTTTGTTTGGAGTTTGGTTTTTTTGTGTGTTTTTGTTTGTGTTTTTTTGTGGTAGACTGTCTTCTATGCCCTATTGGAAGGGTTTGAAGAAGCTAGGCTCATCTTGAAGGGGTGTGGTGTTAGGATGAGAAAATACATCCTCAAGATGAAACATGGGAATTTCCAATGAGATCCAAGGAAATCTCTTTTCCCCTGTGAGGGTGGTTAAGTACTGGAAGAGGTTGCCCAGGGAGACTGAACATTCCATCACTGGGACAAAGCCGTGAGCAGTCTGCTGTAACTGACCCTGCTTTGACTAGGCATTGGACTAGAAACCACCAGGAATCCATCCCAGCCTAAAATATTGTATGGTTTTGTGAAATACATTTTCATTGTTTGTGCAGTATATATGGTATTGCATTAATCTGTCATTCTGTTACACGGTTGTATTTTCTGTATGGTTGCTGAGAACTGCAAAGAAATGAAGGGGGAATGGTGTTGGTAGAGGTTAAATGTCTACAGCAGCAACTAGTTGGTGAGCACGTAAAGGTCAGGAGTTCAGTGCAGCAAAGTGCTGCACTTTCAGTATATTTTTGTGCAGCCATGAAATGGAGTGTGTGTGTGTCACTCCTTGGTAACTGTCTAAGGATTGTCAAGTTTTAAGTTGCTGTGAAGAGATATGCCAAGGATTGATTTTCATTATGTGCATAAAAATGTGTTGGTGAACAAAAATAGTAAATCTAAAGTATTGTGTAGCATTACTTTCCCTAGTATAAACCCTTTGCTAGGACCAGTTTAAAAGAATCCAGTCTCAGAGTAGTAGTCCCTGAATGCTGAGATAAACAAATAGCAGTGCTTTCAAACACCTGTCTCCTCCCAGCCAGACTCCAGGACTTTTTCCAAGTACTTGTTTCAAAACATGTTTATATGTTAAATTTTCACATGGCTTAAACTAAACACATAAAGTAGCAGGGATATCCAATTCTAATCCTCTGTAGACCTTTTGATTTACTTTATGGTTGTTGGAGAGGATAGTGATTGCCTGTTGCAAGAGAGATTCAAGATGAGCAATAAGACAATGTATTGTAGATGCTTCCCAACCCACCAGGTCAGAAAGGGAAAATTCCTTGGCATTAGATAACTTTACAGGCTTCAGCAGAAAATAAATGTGGCTTCCAGAATATAATGTGGTATTTATTATAGATACATCCTTTCTTGCTATTCTGAAGTATTTCATTAATTCAGATGTACTAAGTTTTTAACATTGATGTGCCAGTGCTATCCTTTTGTGGGTCCACAGAAATCCTGGGCCATCAGTGTCAAAGCGATTTTAAACCAATTAGGTGTGTGGTCCAGGCTGGAAGGAGACAGGTAAAATAATTTTGTTTCATATTGCATTTTGAATATTAGTGTCCTTATATTTATTTTTTTAAGAGGCAGGTGACTTGGGGAAGAGTACTAGGGAATATTCAGCAAAAGACAGAGTCTCTTGTTTTGAGATACTTCTGAAGAATGTTTTTTGTTTTCTGGGAAGAACTCAGCCAAGTAGTACTAAGCTCTACCTTCTGTACTGTGAAAAGTTGCAGAAACCATTTACAACAGTCACGGGGCTGAGCTGAGATGAAAATCTTTGTAGCTGTGACTCAAAAAGTGTAATACCTGGATTTTTTCTTCCCTGCCATCACCCCTGGAAGTGGAAAAGTGATTAATTTCATGTTAGCTGTCCCTGGAGTACCTGGGCTGCATAGACCAATGAGTCTAATTAAGGGTAACCATTATATCCTTATTAACCAATAAAGAAAAAAATGCATCAGAGAATATTGGTAACACCATTTAAACTCTAAAGAAATGTTATTGTAAGTAAATTATACATGACATAAAATGGGTTCATAAAACTCCAGTAGATGGGTTTTTTGGGGGAGGGCAGGTAGGGGAGAAGGATAACCTTTTTAAATTAGTTCAACCAGTCATAGGTGATGAAGACAGAATATTGATGAAGAGAGAGTACTGAAACAGTTGAAAAAGAGAGTGATCTACATTTGGTTTCTAGATACACAATCCAAGAGAGGGAAGAGCTGCAGTTTGAGATGCAGTTTGTGATGGGTAATGAAACACCAGCTCTCTGTGTAGTGAACTCCGTAAGGAAACACAGCTGATCCTTGGTCACAGGAGTGATGAAAATTCAGTACTCTGTGAAAGAATTTGATTCAAGGAAGTTGCAAGGAGAACAGTAAGTCTAGAAAAGCTGTGAGGGAATGAGCTCTTCCCCGATTCAAGAGAAGGCTAAGATATTGCCAGATCTATCTTTGTATGGGAGAATGCTTTTACCAGTGGATACAGACTTGATTCATAAGGCAATAGCATAACAAGATTTGGTGTCTGGAAGTTGGAACATAAAATGCATGCTACTAATACGTTTTATTATGTTGAGGGTTCATTTGTGAAAGAACTGAGGCATAAGTTTGGTAGGTTCCCCACCAGGCCAAGTATTTAAAGGCACCAAAATACCTGTGTTTTTCTAGAAGAAATGGTATAGGCTTGCCACAAAGGTAGATGACAGTGAGATAATGCAGGACTCACTGGGTGAAGTCTTGTGGGCTATAATAATCTGGAAGCTTTGTGATCTGGAATAAATCTGTCAGGAACTGGAGTGAGGCCATTAGGGTTTTTTTCAGATAGGCTGCTGAACAGCTGTCAGACAGTAGCTGCCAGTAAACATAAAGAATGTGTCCTAGGTTGCCAAAATGTCTTAAGTAGTTTTGGCAGTGGAAGGAAATGTGGGCTTGCTTCATAGTCTTTTCACCACAGGAATGGGGGGTGCACATTAGAATATGTTCTAGCAGAGCATTTTTTTGGGCATCAGAAAAACTAGAGAAAATATAGAATGAAAATCCAGATGGATGCCCTGTGGAGAAGAAAGGGCAAGACTAGATCTTGGAGGCTTTTAGTGTTGTGAAGTTCTACTCTTCGGGAAAGTTTCTTAGTAATTCTTATTAAGTAATGTAATAATTTCTGTTGACAGTTCTGTCTTGTTTGAAGCTGTATGCATCAGTTCTTGAAAGTAGCTTCTGCTGAATTCACGAAGGCTATAAATGGGAAATGTGTCAGCTTTTATATTCCTATTGTCCAGCAAGCCTTCCTTCTCTTTCTTTAGACTGTGCCAGTTTGGGGCCAGTTCCCTTTCACAGGTGTCATGGTCCTTTACACCCAAATGAGTGCTCACCTGGTGCTGACTTAGGTGTCCCCTTTATCCAAACATGACCTCCTTACAGGCTCTGCTCCTCTCATGACAGGTGCATGTTGTTTGTGATGCAAAATATACACCATAAAAATGCTGACAGGGAAATGGAAATCTCTTGTACTCCAAATCCTTTTATTTTCTTCACTATTCTGCAGTACTATTCAAGCATATGTCCTGTAGGTTTTGGGAATACCAGACTGTCTAGATTGGCAAGTCTCTGTGTGGTACATATTGCCTCCAATTAAATGCCAGTAAAAAAGTTCTTTCCTGATGTTGCAGTGAGTCTTGTCCTCTCACAAGTGATAGGACAAGAGGTAATAGCCTCAGGTTGCACCAGGGGATGTTTAAATTGGATGTAAGGAAGAATTTATTCACTGAAAGAGTTATCAGGCATTGGAACAGGCTGCCCAGGGCAGCGGTGGAGTCAGCGTCTCTGGACTTGCTTAAGAGTCATATAGATGTAGTACTTAGGGTTATGGTTTAGTTAAGGACTTGTCAGTGTTATGTTGATGGTTGGACTCAATAATCTTTAAGGTCTTTTCCAACCAAGGTGGTTCTGTGATTCTGTCTCCTACCTGTCTTGTGACATCTTTACTTACCATAGCACTTTATCACCAGGTGTTGGCCCAGTTCAGTGATTTGTCTCCAGTGTATTAGGACAGACTGAATCTCCAGGTGCCAAATCTTTCTCTAGAGCCCTCTATGTCACTGTCAATGTGAACATGAATATCAACTATGTTCAGTGGTTTCATCATTACCAGACTGTTGTCATTGCTGTTCTCAACTTCTGAGAAAGGGATAGAGATGGCAAAGATGTCAGACAAACCTTTAACTCCTCCATTTATAGACATCTTAAGCTCAATGGTCTTTAAGGTCCCTACCAACTGAAACCATTACATGATTCTAAGATCTTTATGGATTTAAAAAAAGATTATAATAATAAGAAATCCTAAATTGTACAAAGACCGCTGAGTTCTGCCTCGTTCCTGCTTGAAGATACCTCATCTGGAGAGAGGCCTGAGGAAAATACCTGTGCTTGCCAATAGGGATCAGCTGGCAGCAATTCCCAACTTCGGAAGGTGACAGTGTGGAGTTATATTAGAGTAGTGACTGCTAAGTAAATAGTAACCATTTTGGAATTGTGAATTGGGAAAGAATGAATATACTACATAAGCACATCATTATTCATATACCATAGATGTTAAAATACAACTTCACTAGCACAGAGAATATGCTGGAAGTCAGTCTTAAAAAAAGAAGCTAGAATTAATTTCCTCTCATAATAATCAGTAGATAAGTGTCATTTGTGACTACTCAGCTTGATGAGAGACAAGGTTCACATGAAAAGGGGGTTCAATGTACTTTAAATAAGTTTAAGTAAATTTATTTGCTTAGCTAAAAATAAGCATATGCAAACCTTACAGAGGTCAAGGGAAAACTAGTGAACCAGCTGACTTCTAAAGGAATGATCTTGTTGCCCATCTGTTTCCACAGAAAAGCACCTCTGCCCATCGCTGTATTTTGAAGGGCCACTGCTGTTGGTGATCTTTTTGTTCTGTAACTGATGTCTAATCAAGAGCTACTGAAAGAAGTTAAAAAAAAATAATTATAGGAATTCAGGAATAGTTGGGTACAATCAAAGAAGAGTAATTGCATTGGATACTATCATTCAGATTACCTTTTTTGTTGTCTCTGTTAAATCCTCACTCCTTGCCTACTTTGCTTTTCTGAAAAATCCTTACAAATCACATGGAAGCTCTTCCCCCCACTAACTCCAGGCTGTGCCTGTAGGTCAGGTCTTTCTCCTTATGAACTCCGTAGGAAATTCTCACAAGCTCCATGAATTTGCCATGCTTTTCTGCAAACTTCTGCTATATTGCAAACTTCTACATGATGCTGTGAGGGATGAAGGAAGAGGGTGTGACATAAAGTCCTCCTTTACATGTGGAAGCCCCAGTGAGGTTCTCATGTGGTCTGGTTACTTCTGATTAGCTACCCAATCTGGGGCTGCCTATGTGCCATATGCTGTTTAGTGCTGCTGTGTGACAAAATGGAGCAAAAAGACAAAATGAAGCAAAATTTTAGTATCTCTTATCAAAATACCAACTCTTCTGAATCTTCATCCTTAATTAATCCTCTTTCTGATTATTCATTTAAAAATAAGCCAACTCAAACAGTTCACCAAGTCCACTTGGGCATATAGAGGCATGAGTTATATCTGTATACGAGATGATTACTTCCATGAGTTTTCCTGCAGTTTGGTGAGCAGCTCTCTGAGCCTGGTGGCATACTGAATTGCTGGCTTCATAATACCTTGCTGGCCTGTGGTGTAGTGCTTTTGGAGAATATTTTAGGTGTTGCATGCTGGAGGGCGAGAGTGAAGGGCCCTTCTCTCACTTGTAGTGAGACAACTTGTACACCAGCATTAACTGGTGAATTAACTCTTCTTCGTTGGATGACACAATTCACAAAGAGGGAATGTTTCCAGAGCACAAGAGCTTTCCTGACAGAGGACAGATTTTTGTATCTGATGCATTGAACAGGCTGAAATTATATCTAATTAATGACTGTATAAATGGGCCTTGTGCTAGAAGGCTGTATGTTCACTTGTGTAGACATGGTGAAGGCAGGCAAACAGCATCTGCAGTGATTACGGATCTGCCTTAGAGCTGCTTATTCACTGTAAAGCACTTGATGAGGAAGGCAGCCCTGGTGCCAGCCACCTGGAGTAGCAGGGATCCTCACTGGTGATACACAGACAGGTACAGCAATATATGAATATTGGTGGCCTGTTGCTGCCTGCAGCATTTTGTTACTATGGCGTGGGGTGCTCAGCTGGTTGAAGGCACTTCATCTGTGGAAGAGCTGGATCATCATATAAATGCTGGGATACTCAAAGCAGCCTGTTTATGCAGCACTAGCATAGCAAATAGTGCATGAGCGAGTGCTTCCCTTTAAAGAAAGGAGGGAAGCAGGCGTGTGTGGGAAGGGCTACTTACATGAGTATGGAGTTGCAGCTGGAAGCTTTTCTCTAGCCTGTGGTAGCCGTGTTATTCATCACCAGGTTCACAAATCCTGGAGATGTGTGCCAAAGCTAGCAGAAACATGTTTGTGCATGTAACTTTTAATACCATTCTCTCCGAGGAGGCAAGGGAAGGTGTGTTTTAAAGGTGGGCAAATAGTAGTAGCTTAGTATAAAATCCCTTCTAGAAATCTCTTTCAGCCTTTGAGAAAGTACTGTGAGTGCTTTTTGGTTATTTGTTTTTTCTGCTTGAGGGGTTTTATATCAACAGTAGCTCAAGGAGTGAACAGGAGAGTTTGGGAAAGACCAGAGCAAAGAAAATAGTTTTTATCCATTTTGGTAAAAGGCATGGTGACCAGTTGCCTTTCACTAGGATTGTGTTATTTCAGTGAGGAGATTATGTAGGAAGAGTCTGGAAAACTTTCATTGAGCTTGAGAAAGAAAGGCATTTCTTTGTCCTTGTGATGTTTTATATTTGTCCTGTAGGATGAAGGATAGGTCAAATTTTGGAAAACCAAGAAGTCCTGTCAATTTTTTCTGCTGGCATTTTTGCCATTTCAGACAAATCTGTCTTTTTGGTACTGATTTTGCTCTGAGTCTTACTCTGCTAGAGACCAGCTCTCCTGGGTGGATAGCTTCCAGCACTCTCCTGCACATGAAGAAGTGTTAGCCAGAGAAGGAGGAAGCAGAGGGATATTGTTCACCTTCTTGGCTGCACATATCCTCAGTCTCCAAACAGGAGTGTTTACATCCTCCAAAAGTGAGAGGATTTGCATTAGAAAATTGGAAAGTTTGTAGTTAGTTGCAGTGATCTGGAACCACTTTTATATCCACCTGTACATGGTCAATGGGCAAGTAGCCTTTTCTGATCAATTGCAGAAGAAATTTGAGAGATTTTAGTTGTCTCAGTGTCTCTGTAGGTTTAGTCCTTAATTATCCTTTTTTACCATTCTGCTGAAGCGCATTTGTTAATCACTCCAGAGTACTTTAGCTTCTTTCAATATATTAAATTCCAGTTGGATGCCTTTAAAAGTGTTTGTGCAGCGTATGCCTTTCCTAGGAGTATGGGAAATATCCACAGTCTGAAACAAAAGTACAGTGTTCTGAGCTCGGCAACCATGTTGTTATCCCATAAATTAGTACGGTCTGCGCTGTTATGTAAGTTTATCTCTTGTCAGAATAATAAAAGCTGAGTGTGCTAAAAGGCTGATAAGCCTGCCATGAAGGATTACGGTGTTCAAATTCTTCTGCCTTAAAATAACACTTGTTGCTTTACTGAGTGGTGCTGGTAGGATAGTTTGTCTTGGGAACTAGTATAGAGAGTGAAAAAATAATTTCTTAAAAAAAGCTTTTTTTTTTTTAGGCAGTTAGATCTGAGCCTTAACAGCCTTGAATTTAGTATTGTCTTTGAACCACTCTTGTACAAAAGAACTGCAAGAAAGCACAGCTGTTCTGTTTTTCTGGATATTAAAAATGGACAAAGTGACTTTTCAGTAATACTGCCATAGCCTCGAGAACCTAATGCAAAAAAAAACAAGCGCTCCTTCTGTTGGCGGGTGGGAAGTTCAATCCCTTAAAATGCAAAATAAAAAATAATCAAGTAGATGGTCGTGCAGATCCTGAGGGTAGCCTGCAACGAGGGCGAAGAGACAAGCACCCCACAGCTGCCAGCAAAAATCCCGGCTGGCAGTTGGTGCACATAAACCAACAGCGTCCTTCCAGCAGCCCGTAAATAAATGGTGAGGGGGAGAGGGGAAGTTCATCCCTGATACCACGGCTCTGCACAATGGTTCCCTTTCTGGGTGCCGGGGTCACAGCTGCTGTCTGGAGATTATGTACAGAAGCACTCTTCTTCTCGGGAGAGTGAGGTTTCCTGGAGGATTAAGCACAGGCTGAAAGCAGGAGGAGTTATCTGGGAGGGAGACAAAGGAAGTGAGCCCGCTGGGACAGGCGATGAGCATCAGGGGAGGAAGACTGTGAATGAGAAGACAACTCTGGGAGTTACTGCTTGTATGGGAGAGACTCCAGTTCGGGTTTCTGAAGTGGTCCAGTTGTGGGATGAAATTCACTGTGGTTTTGGCATGACCCTACCTGCTTGCAGGACTTGAAGCATTGCTTTCCCACTCGTGTGGGAGGGGGATGGAGTCTGACAGAACTCTGCCACTTCCTGAATCTGAACTGAACGAGTTTATTTACTCATCATCTCAAGTCTCCTTCAGTCATTCAGAAGTAGTGATCAATGCAATAATCTGAATTCCCATGAAAAGGTGCATTTGTACTCCTGATCTGCTCAGAAAGCTGCGCTTTTTATATTTTCCTTTCACAACCATGGTGTCACCATGCCTTCTGAGCCTGCTGCTTTGGTGCTTCCTTATTCCCTCCTCCTTCTCAGCTTTGTTTTGATGTTTTGTTTGGTTTTTTCCCCCCGCTTTTCTCATTTCTCTCTTACCTTGCTATTTCACTTCTTGGGTCCACACATTCCTGGGAAAGTACCCAGAAAAATCCTTCTACCCACATATCATGTGCCAGCACCTCTGTTTTGTGTAGGAAGGTCTTCTATATTTGAAGCCAGGGCCATCTGCCTTGTTCCTAAAAAAAATAAAAAAAATATATATATATCAACAAAGCCAAAACAGGATTCTTGCAGTTTTCTGTAAGGGCAGGGGCTACAGTTCTTCTGTGTAACTTTGAAAGGAAAATCCAACCCATTCTATAGTTACAATAACTGAAAAATCTCTCCTGTTTATGAGTTGCTTCCTAAGTTCAGATTCATTTTACTTACTCCATCAAATTTGCCACAGATCCAGTATGCCAGCTACTTCTTTTTAGTGGGTTCAGAATCCACTAGTGCCTTTTATAGTCTGAAACAAACGGCTGCTGCACATAATGTAGGAAAGGAGAGGTGGAGGCAGAGGAGGCTGACAATGCATACGTTCAAATAATTTGAAAATGCAAGTGGCAAAAATGACTGTGTCAGTAGAGTTTGTCAGAGGGGTGTTAAGGCAAATAATGTATTAGCAAATCATAGCTATTTTAAAGGCAAAAGAATGAAACTTCTTAAAAGGAGCAGAATTCCAGAAAGACACAAATCAGTAAATATTTGGTACCGCATTTAAATGTAGTTGTTGTCTTTGCTGCATGGATATTTCTTAAGTGCACTATGACTTTTGGCCATCTCACTTTGGAAAGTTTTAAAACTTTCTATTTACCTTTGCCTCCATAAAACCCTCTCTAAAAAGGTACATTGTCAAATAACATTATTAGATATAAAGCAACACTTCTGTTGTGGTGGAGAAATAGTTCATGCATTTGATGTTGCATATTAGGCACAAAGAGATCTAAATGGTAAATTATACAAAAGCTATCAATGAGAGAAACTTGGTATAAGGTAGAAATGTAACCTATGCTGCTCACTTCAGTCCCACATTCATACTTTTGTTGGGGAAAGATGCTAAAGAGTGCTCAGTTGCCAAGGAAGAACTGAAGCAGCTTCAGTATTTTTTGAATCACAAGTCCTTAATATGAAAACTGCTGATGACTGCCCACATCCAGTGAATTGGATTAGAATCTAATTAGCATGAAGAATTCAGGAAACTTTTCTGAAGTTTCAAAATTAGTATGTGAAAGAAAGAAAGAAAGAAAGAAAGTGGCAAGGAAGGAAGGAAGGAAGGAAGGAAGGAAGGAAGGAAGGAAGGAAGGAAGGAAGGAAGGAAGGAAGGAAGGAAGGAAGGAAGGAAGGAAGGAAGGAAGGAAGGAAGGAAGGAAGGAAGGAAGAAAGAAAGAAAGAAAGAAAGAAAGGAAGAAAGGAAGAAAGGAAGAAAGAAAGAAAGAAAGAAAGAAAGAAAGAAAGAAAGAAAGAAAGAAAGAAAGAAAGAAAGAAAGAAAGAAAGAAAGAAAGAAAGAAAGAAAGAAAGAAAGAAAGAAAGAAAGAAAGAAAGAAAGAAAGAAAGAAAGAAAGAAAGAAAGAAAGAAAGAAAGAAAGAAAGAAAGAAAGAAAGAAAGAAAGAAAGAAAGAAAGAAAGAAAGAAAGAAAGAAAGAAAGAAAGAAAGAAAGAAAGAAAGAAAGAAAGAAAGAAAGAAAGAAAGAAAGAAAGAAAGAAAGAAAGAAAGAAAGAAAGAAAGAAAGAAAGAAAGAAAGAAAGAAAGAAAGAAAGAAAGAAAGAAAGAAAGAAAGAAAGAAAGAAAGAAAGAAAGAAAGAAAGAAAGAAAGAAAGAAAGAAAGAAAGAAAGAAAGAAAGAAAGAAAGATAGATCTTGGCTAAAAATTCCAAGAAGTATTACTGAAATGTTCCATGTGGGTAACTTGAAAATAGCTTTCCTGCCGCTGAAAGATGTAGCACACATGAATGGTAACCTGTTTTATTTATTAGCAATTTCTGTTCAGATAATTTGGTATGTTTAAAGATATCTGTTGTATCTGATTGACCCTGGTAGTTTAGAATCCATCTAGAAATCTAGACATGTACTGTGAAAGATCAATAAAGTGATTTTAGTGTTTGTGAAAGCAATTTTTCTGGCCTAGTTTATGCATTAAAAAGGATAATACACCTGTCCTACATTTGTGAAGTATCTCAGCACATATAAAAGGACAGTCTATTCAGTTTATGTACTTTATTTTCCAACACTGTGTTGTGATGACATTTCCAAGCAAAAACATGCTTTCCTCTACAATCTCATTCTCTTGCATGCACATCAACTGTTTTGTGTAATGTGGAAAGGTTAAATTCAGGCTGAAATATGATCCAAAGGGAGAGATGGAGGCAGAAACTCTTAGGGTTTACAGCAGCACTGACAAGCAAGGGTTTTTGAAAAGGAAGTGATGAGTTATGTGGTAGAAATTACAAATATTTTGAGATTTAAATTGTTGCTTTTTTCTTCCCTCTCTGTTGCAGTTAGAACCATCTGCTCAGCTTTAGGTGTGCAGTTTCTTTTTTCTGTAGGATTGCTCAGGGCTTATTTGCGCAACATATTCATGACAGTGCTTCAACTCGTAGGGGTGGGAAGTGGGAACCTACATGTGTAGTTAGTAGGTATTTTGTGCCCTGAGGAAAAATCCTGAACAGTAATTATCAGAATTCACCAGAACGTCTAACGCTACGTCAGATGATTCAAAACTGAGGGGAAATTACATTTGACATCTGTAGGACATCTGATATATCTGGTTGCTACATCTTGGATTGATTTGAAGGATTTTTTTATGTGAAGTTCTAAATCCTTTTTCTTAGAAACGTTTACAAGTGAGATGAGATCTCGTCAACATCCATGGTGATGTTATATTACAGGTATAACATAGGTAGAAAGGAAAGAGGAGTATGGCTTTTGGGGAGAGAAGGGTTTGTGTGTTTTTAAGCTTTCAGGCACTTGAGTGGTTCTGGAGTTGTTACATTTCAAGGTACATCTCTGTGAGAAGGCCCCTTTGTAGCAGAACATAGCATGTTCTTCCCCAGTTTGGGATCAGTTCATGCAGCATGTCTGGGATCATGAAAGGTCCCCATGGGAAATGTCAGTGCTGTGAATGGTGGCCTCCATCCAGGCACTGCCTCCAACTAGAATGGTATAGGATGGGTACAATTAAATGTGGGAAGGCACTTTCTTCTCTTCTCCTGCTGCTCTGTGCATACTTGCATCTGTCTCCTTGTCGTGGTATTGATTTGTTCAACAGCCCAGCTCCACTGTTTGGTGTTCCCAGCTCCCCAGCCTTGAATTGAAGGGAGTCTTCTCTTTTATGGTGTCCTGTTCCTCTACTCCAGGGCAGTCTTGAGGGCCCAGGATGGGTTTTTTTGTAACATCTGTGTGTGCGCCTGAATGATTGCTGAGGCTCTTGCATTTAAATTTTAGACTATATTGTGAGAAGACCCAAAATCATCTCTGCCTTATCTTGATACCTTCAGCCAGATCCCCCAAGTCAGGGCAGTGTTTAGAAATCAGTAAAAACTGTAATGATCCTGGAAGTCAATTTTGTTAGACTGAGATAAAAGGAGGGGAAAGGAGACATGAGGGACTTGTCCCACTTCATAGCAAATCAGTCTCTGAGTGTCAGTAGTTTTGGGGTTTGTTTTTTCAAGAGATTAATATAGGAGGCCAGAAACTATTTCTGCCCGCAGGAGCAGGCATAGTATGTCCTGAACATTTTCTGTGGCTTACTCTTCTCACTGAAAGCTGATGCATGAAGCAGATTCTGAGATACTTCTATGTTGTTTGCTCGCACAGAAGAGCATAGCAGTAGGTGGGATACTGGAGAAGCTAATAGCACTTACTCAGTGAGGAGGTGAGAAGATAGTTTTGTTTCAGCAAGCTAGTGATTCATGGTGCCAAAATGAACATAAGGAGGATAGTTTATTTTAGCTTAGATATATCGTACATACCTGGTGAGGTCTAAGAAAAAACAAGTGAACCTTTGGTAGGAATACTGCCAGGGTTCAATGCCCTGTAGTGATCCAAGCTGTAGAAGCCTGTCTCATCACATGAGAATACAGAGCACTCTTTCTGGGCTTTTTGAAAGGAAGAGTGGTGCCGTTGTTGGTAGGGTGCTGCCCTGTGCCAGAACACCACAGCGGATGGCAGCATGTGCTGTGTATTCATCGTTGGTCTGAATCCAGTGAATCTGAAGAATAACTGGAATTTGAGGATGTTTCCTCGATTGGCAAAGTACCATGGTCAGGTCTCTTTGGGGCACTGGCAATGTGAAAGGCACTGCTTTACACTGCTCTGACTTTTTTCACTTCTTTTCTTCTCCACACCCCACCAGCTCGAAGAGAAATTGCACAGGTGAGACTTACTTTTTCCTAATTAGTGAAGGTCTTTCCTTCTCTTTTATTGATCTAAATTAAAAGTTATGAGACCGTTGCACCTGAAGCTTCTGTTGATAGATCCCATCCCCAAGAAGCCTAAAATCTCATTGCTGAGTTTATTCGATCTTTTTAGTGGCTTTTCTCTTACCACCTTTTTGTAACCTGTAAGAACTGTAGTGGTTCAATTACGTCTGTTTGTAAACAACACTGAAATCTGCTTATTGCATGTTCTGTGCCAAGCTGCTGTGGCAGCTGATTGAACAGCACTTGCAAAGGACTCATCTCAGAAGGATTGCTTACAAAGTAAAGTTCTGCTCAACCTTGTATGAGGGAGAAAACCGATCTCCATTTTGGCCTTTAGTTCCTTGATCTGCTGCCTAGATTGCTTTATTACTCTCATCCATTAATGTTTAAGTGAAGGCCTCTGAAAGGCATCATAAGTCCTTCCTCTTTTTGCTGTGAAATGATACCTTTCTGTGGTGACATGTAAAGATCTTGTCTACTATTTTGGTACCAAGTTGTAAAATGCCTCAGAGCATGGGAAAATGGGTGTGCAGCTTTTATAGGCAATTTACAGATGGTGGTGAAATACTGCTAAACAGCACGTAGTACTCTCCAGCCAGGTTTTTTAGCTCCTTCTGGTCAGAAAATTGCCATCCAATCACGTGTGGCCCCAAGTGCAGCAAACACATTGTTGAAGTCAAAGTGTGGCTATTGGAGATGATGAAAAAGCTTTCCTTGGAGGGAAAGTTGGCTCATTCCTGGCTGAGGTAGTGCATCAGAAGAGAGTGTGAGTCATCAGCAGATGGACCCTGGCGCTGTAGGCACTTGACTCTGCATAGAAGGTTTTGGTGAGAAGGGTGTGACAACATCTACCAGAGGGAGGGCTGTGTCTACTGTTAGACCTCAGCCACTGCTGTGCATTTGCCATATGGACACCATACAGTATCAGCACCAGGAACCCTTGATTCTAGTGGAAATAAGTAGGTGAAACACCTCTCCTGCCAGGTAATGCAGATTTATAAAACCCACTGGGTTGGCACTCTACGGGAGGGAGCACGGCACTGTGTGGGCCGTTTGGCATGTGGCAGGGTAAAAGTGGATGGCTGAGAGCAAAGTGCTCATGCACAGCAGAGACTGAGGAGTATTTTGAGCATTGCTGCTGAAGACATCAGGGAGCGGAGATGGATCCTGATCCTCAGGAAAATTTCCTGAAGCAGAATAGGAAATGAATTTGAACAAAGCAGACATGTCTCCTACATGACTCTTTTTGCAGGCTGCATCCTGGGCTTTTTTATCTGAACAGTTTTTACATCCACCTTGCCTGCAAGCTGCCTGCCTGGGATCTCATTGGCATTCTGCTTTTCTGCTGTAATCGCATGTTGTTAAGGAGTGTGATTTTTGTTCTTAGCTGTGCCGCATATAGAAGATTACATAAATACCTTGGAAATCTTGGGAGGGGGAAGAAGATGAAGAAGAAAGTGCAAAACCACCTAACCCTTCCTCTGAGGAACATTCTGGCAGTGTAATCTTACATATTAGTCTCAGAGAAAATTCTGCTCAACATGGGAGGAAGGCAGACATGCCTCTTCATCAAGAGAGCCACAAACTGGCTTCCTAATGGTCCAGCTGTGCTAATAAGTATTTACACACCAACACACTGAACTGAGGTAGAGTTGTTCTCCTAGTTCTTGCCCAAAGGTGTTCTGATATGGGAGTGTTTTGCCCTCCCTCCTCTCTCTGTGTTGAACTCATGTCACTTCCATCTCTTTCCTCTTGCCCTCCTTTCCCTGGTAAATAGCTATTCACTTTATAAATTGAAGCCATTTCATAAAGGCTGTACTTCTGAGGTTCAGCTCTCCTCTTCATAACCAAAGGATAATCCCAGGAGCAGGGGGACCGGTTTGTTTCTCTGTGCAGCACAGCAGTTTACTGTCCTATTAAAAAATGGTGTTTTCAGCAGTGTGCCTCTGGTACAGGGGGAAAATTGAGCTGTGGGTGCAGGAATCCTTTATATTAGGTTACTGTGAGTGTATCTGAGTCCTGCAATCCTCCATGACAGGGTCAGTGCAAGTGCTGGGGGCAGCCAGACAGGCTCACCAAGATGAGGACCCCGATCCTGCTGTTCGAGTGGAAATACTGCACAGACACCATGTTGCTCTTTGCCACGTGGAAAGATTTGCTTTTTTGTTTTATTTAAGGTCTGCAATGTATCAAATAATTTACTGAAAAGGTTTTATTGGTTGTGCTTCCTCCTTTTCAGAAGGAGTGAAAACTCGTTAAATATGCTTGCAGCTCGGGAGAGAGGGGGAATAAAACTTCAAACGGCACTGCTTAAAAACAGCCTGGGCTGCTTTTGTTTGGACTTTGAAAACGCAGCAGATTAATGCCTCCATTGTACGCAGGGGGAAATATGCTAATTCGAAGCACATTTCCCATCAGAAGCCCTTTCAGTCCTGTCATCGTTGAGATATGAAGGATGATAAAAGCGGGGAGAAGGGGGAGGCCCGCATGACGGGAGCGCGGCGCTGGGCATTGTGCGCGGGGAGCGGGGCTGAATAGGCCTGACGAGTCCGCTCACCCGTGAAGCCCCGTGGCCCCAAGGCTGCGCGGGTTCCCATGGGCGCCGACCCCACGGGGACCCCCTGCTGCTGTGGCCACAGGGACAGGCGTCCTCGGGACCACTCCCCAAAGTCACCCCGCCGCTGGCCAGGGCAGGGGCACAGGGGTCGCCAACAAGTTCTGCAAGCGCCCACCACCATCACCCACCCTGCAGCCCTTTTGGCAAGAGTTTCTTTCTCGGTAACGCGGGCAGCTACTTTCTGTTGGCTTAAAGTGCAGTTTAAGCTGGAATGACTGATTTTTCCTGACAGGGCCTTCTCTGTCTCATCCTTTCCAAGTTGCTGGTGCTTGCGGGGTGGTGGTGCTCACTGGCTGCCCAGGTCTGAGCTCCCTCGGTAAAGAGGTGTCTTCATCTCAGGAAATGGGTGCTGCTGCTGTGGAGGTGGTTTTTCTTCTTCGCAGTCATGGAACAGAAGGGAATCTGTGAAATACTACTTAGTCTGTTACCACTCATTTATATGGTTATATTTTAGATTGAAATAAGTATATTCATTAGTGTTTGGTATGTATTAAAAATCTGTAAGCACTACTCTTTACTGCATGATGGGTAAAAAAATGAGCGTTGGTTTTTGTTTTGTTGTCTTCTTTCTTGAGGTCATGAAAAGAACTTTAAATGGCAAATTTTGTTTCAGGACTCTAGCCCTTTGTTCTGGACCTGGGGAGATGCTTGGTTTACCAAAGAGGACTGCATTTTCTCTTTTTTAACAGGTGCTAGTGTTTTACTGTAGAGAATTTGGGACTAAATTAACTCAAGGTTCTGATAATGTTGCTATGATATTTGCTTGGAAACGGTTTAAAGTGTCAGTGAGATGATTGTTGTTGTTGCTTGTTTGGATCTATAAACTTGCAGTGCACTAATGGCTAATTAAAACTAAGAAAATGGACTTTTGATTGCATTTGCAATCTGGTGATATTCTGTCTGCAGTAGAAGCATGTACTACACACAAAGATGCAGTTAGTTTAAATACTTCAGAGGGCCATATCTGGAAATGAGTGCTTAGAAATACTTTTAAAGCAGTGGTTGCAGTGATCTTCGGTTTCCTCCCTATACAACTGAACTTGGGAGCAGACAAATTGGGTTGGTTGATCTTGGCTGTGCATGAGACGCTGCAGTCTTTTTTCTGCAACCTATTGGCAAGTCTCTGATCTTCAGTGAGAGAAGATCTGTCCTGTGTTGAACAACATGTCTTTGGTCACTTCCAGGACAGGGGGCTCACATTTGGTGTCACACAGGCATTTTGCTACAGACACACAATTTCTCCTACAGACCAAAGAATCTTAGCCAAAGGCTTGGGTGTTGCTTCTGCCTTGTGATTTTCTGCATTGTTTTAATTAATTTTTATTTTTTTTTCTTTAGGATATTCACCCCTTCTCCCTTTCTCCAGTACCTTAGCTTTGTTGTTTTTTTGTTTGCTTTGTTTTTTTCTTCTCCAAAAGGTGCAGAAAGATGGAAAAGATGATGGTACTTCAGCAGTCAGTAGTGTTGATAGATGCACAAGATGTGTATATAGTACTATTGAGTGCAAAAATACCCAGTGCCATTTTGAATAATGAATGCAAGAGTCTCCAGGGCAAACACGTAATGATAATGGTTAGTGTTTACACTTGGGAAGCTCTGAGTGCAAGAGAGATGGTTACAAATGTGCTGAAACCCAGAGAGCAGAAATAAAGTGGGGTGGGAATGATACAAGGAGAGATGAGGAAAAGTAGATGCTAAATGAATTTCACTCTGACTTATGTTGAAGTGCAGAAATGATGCCTTTCAGCTGTTTAAAGCAAGTGAATGTCATGTTTGGAAAGAAACAGAGAAATGGGGATGTAATAGGCAGTATCAGGGTGGGATTGCTCAAAAGAGAGTCTGGGTGGTTTTCAGGCAGCAGGATGGGAGGCCAGTTTGGAGGCTGGGATCCTGCTTCCGGCTCCTTTTGGACAAGCAAGTCCTTCTGCATTGGCTGTAGTGGGAGCCTGGCCATTGTGCAAGCCCTCCTTTGTGCTAAGCCTCAAAACCTGGCGGGCTGCAGAATGGCTCTTCCCGCGAAACCACCAAAAGGCTCCAAGCTCGAGACGCTTAAGAAGTTAGGCGAGACATAGTGATGGAAATGTATACTCGAGGGAATAATCCTGCCCTGGCAAGTGATTTTACTTGACAACCTAGCTGGGAATCCAGGCTGAAAGCTGCTACTTTGTCCTTAACTCACCCTATAGTGCTTTTGTCTTCGTGCTTACTTTGTATTCAGGATCAACCACTGCAGAGGTTCGGCAAAAATCGAAGCGTGACATGATCCAGATGAAGCTCCAGTCATGCTTGTTGTTAGCAAGTTAAGCAATTCCCTGTGTTATAAGGTAGAGAGGGTGGGGTTTTTTTAATGGTGCTGAACTCCCCAAGTGCACGCTTAGCTTTTTATGGGTGCAAGTGAAAGACCTGTTAAAACACTTCAGCGGCTGTTGTTTGTTGTCCACCAGTAGTGTTCTCAAAGGCATTGTAAAGCACAGAGAGAACTGCTACTTTATACATGACTGGGGTGCCAATTGATGCAGCTAGAAAGAGGGGATTGGAAAAGCTGAGGCCAGTCGAAGGTGTCTGGCACGTATTTAGTCGATGAGTTAATTGGACACCCTCAAAGTAGAACTTGTTAATGTCCTGCTGCTTTCGTAATGAGGATATCTGCTCTTGCAAAGAATATGACAATTAATTGGGGACCATTTTGTTACTGTCTTAACTGAGAATTTCATGACTACTGCTTTGTGTGTGAACAGAAAGTGTATTTGCAATTCAAGAGGTGGTCCAGGGCTGCATGACAGCTCAGGTCCAGGATCTTTCCCGAAGTATAGTTTAATGATGTTGGAATGGACATCACTACTGAGGAAAGGGCTACTGTAGCAGTGACATACAAGGTACTGAAACACTAAACAATGAATTTCAGTACCCTCTACCAATCATTATTTTGATGCTCTCTTTTATATCAACATTTTGACTGCTGAAATACATGACCTTTTCAAAATATTGACACACAACTGCCCAATAATCCATCAGTGAGTCTTGGAGTGATGGACATCTGAGCCTGGCTTTGGTGGGGCCAGCCTTTGAACCTGGCATAGAATGTGAGCAGATAATGGTGCGTAAGGAATAGTGTGCTGGCCACACGGTTTAGCTCTGCCCCAAAATCCAGTCTGACATGGGGTGGCTTGGTTCTCAGACCCAAAATCTTGAGCTGGAGGAGACCATAGCACTGGTATTGTGCTTAGTTGTGCATTCACTAGTAAATTTAGTACCTATTGCATGACTCTGTAAATTAGTTTGCACTCTTCATTGTGGTTCTGGTGCTACTGATAAGGATTTTCTGCTCAATAAAAATATTATTGTAATCGTATGCATATGTTTACTTCATATACAGACATATACACATACATGTTTTCTCCATGTGTATACACACATACATCTGTATCTATGATTTATGTATGTAATCCCTCATGAAATTCAGAGGTGTCTTCATCCCTGTCTCTCCCCATGCCCCTTCAATGTGAGGTACTTTTTATAATGAGTGTCCCTGGTTTCTTTCTGGGGAGCTGTAGAGTTTTGTAATTCTTTGTATTTCCCTGCTTTTTTCCATGCTTTGTGAAGAGGCTGGACTGAGGCCAAGATTGAAGAACAAAACGAGTACTGAATAGATGAGAGATTGTAGGTGGGATGCTGAAGTCTATGCAAAGAGTGGGAGTGCAACTTTGAAAATCAGAACTGGATGTAAAGTTAACACAGGATTTTCTGATTAAATCTTACTTTGTGGAGCAGAAGAGTAAGTTTGTGTCAGGCCCAAACTCTGTGAAGTTTAGATTTATTTATAGATGGAGAAAAAAAATCAACAGGTAGCCTCCCAGTACCAATCCTGTCTCGTGTTTAGAGACTAAGCAGCTGTATTAGCAGGAACGTATTACAATGATACAGTGTTGCCTTTGCTGTGTTATAAAACTCTGGCAGAAATAGCTCTTCTACCAGTACAGGACTTTCTTCTACTTAAGTGCTAGCAATTGCAACATAAATATCTAGGGTGCTATTTCAGTATGTCTAAGCACTTAGGAGCTCTTGTTGGTCTTCTGAGATGGTAGTAGGCCTTAGCAACAATATTGGAGACGAGGCTTTGTAGCAAAAGCCACGTAGGTTGGATTGTCTTCAAGGCGCAGAATTAAGGGAGCAAAGACAAAAGACCTGAGCATATTGTTTTCCTGCTGTACTGCAGCATTCCTG
>NW_009952482.1:1133865-1148266 GCF_000747805.2 Chaetura pelagica | reverse complement strand
TGGCTGGTGGCAGGGGGATGGAGCCACAAGCATGACAAGCTGAGAATCTCCTCTCTATTGTGAAGGTGACAGAGAGAGCAAGAAAAGGTGGTTGTGTGTGCCAAAATCAAGAACCTAGTGCTTAAAATGATGGAGGAGCATTTGAAGCGCGGTTGAAAGGTTGCCGTTGCTGAACAGAAAATGTATTGAGTAACTCAAAGTCTTGTTTTGCTGCCTGATTTTAAATCTAAAGCATTTAAAACTTGCCATGCATTACACTTGTAGGAAACTATGCATACTGTCATAAAATTGTTGAGCTGGAGTAGAAGTTGAAGATGACCATTGGGGCTGACACACTGAATGCTGCTTGCTGAATGAGATCTGCTTCTGGTGGAGATGCTACGATGTCTTTGCTTTTGTTTCCTCTGTTTCAGCACTCTTTCAGCTGTGGTATAAATGGGCTCCAGTTTGTCAGGATTTTTCTTTCTGGCTTGCCAAGAGCGTGGTGCTGCTTCAGGCAGCCTCACAGGAGTGGGATGCAGGAGGTGATGTTGCTTCCAGCTCATTTTCAAATGTACCCTATTTTGGTTTCACCTGTATTGCTTTTCCTCAGAAGTTTTGGGTGTGATTGGGATTTCTGCATTCTTTGTGTTGGAGTTTTGAATTATTTTTTGCAGGTCTGTTTTTTTTAAATGCAATTTTCTTATACTCAGAAAAACCTTACTAAAGCTACTACTTAGGATAAAGAAATAATATCTAGCTTTCTTTTATTATTATTACTTCTGTGCCACTGACTGCCTTTCATAAGCCAAAATGGACCTCCCAGCTGCTTAAGAGCATCATCACACTTTGCTTTCATTTTTACTTCGATTATAGCTCTTCAGGCTTCTTTTCTTTAGTAGCTTTTACATCTCTGCTGTTTGAGTCATCTTTGAGACTAGGATTTGATGAGACTTAGCTACTGGAAAAGCTGTACAGAAGCAGTTATTCACTCTTGAAGGGATTTCCCCCAACCTTCCCCCCCAATTTCATGTTCCAAATAAACATTAGCCAGTTAGCCATCCATGTATGTTCTGAATTTAGGTTTTTTATTGCCTTTGATTCTCTCCAGTGGCTGTGACTGCAACAGGCTAAAGCTGGAAGCTAGCAGGCCAGCCAGAGAAATGTATTAAACCAAACAACTGAACAGCATCTGCTTTGCCTGCCTGCTTGCTGCCAGGTGCTTAGCTTGGCAGCAGTTATTGCCATCTTTATGTGGCTCTGTTAAGGGGGTTACAGGATTGGCAACTTCTCACTATTAAGGTCTGCTCACCCTTCCCAGCTTACCTGCATCAGTGAAGTCAGTGATTTTTCTTTGTTTGCAGACTTAACCACTATCATGGTTAAGCCTTTAGTTTGGCCCGTTCTACAGAAATCCAAGTTTGAGATCCCTAAGTGCATGCAGTGAAGACTCATGTTCTTTAGTCATCTGTATTTTATACTGTGGTAAAAATGCGGATTTTTTTCTACTGTTATTTGTTCATTAATTTTGATATAATTTTCCTAGTAGTTTAGTATGTCTGAAAGAATGGTCCTCATTTTTTATTATTTTTTTTTCAAAAGAACTTGCCAGGTATGTGACTGTTGCACAACTAACAGCTTGTTGATATGCTTCAACTTTATCCACATGGAAAATTTGCCTCCTTTTGCATAAGTGTTTGGAGTAGCTTTTATACTCCAGTCTTGGGTAACTGGTCTAAAGCTGGACTGAACATAAGCAGTTATGTTGAGAGACATACAAAGTAGCTGCATGTGTATTTGTGCTTTCTGTTGAATATTTTTGCATATTTCCTAAAAAAAAATTAAAAAAATTAAAGATTTATCTTATGACTTGTCTTTAAAATCAGTTATTTGGAATACATTTCAGACTTGTTTGAGGGGCAGTCTCTGAATTTTAACTTCTGAGTCTCAGATATTATAAGCTAATCTCCAGTTGCTCTTTTAAGTATGTGAGATCAGTCTTTATTACAGGTTTATGAAGCCTCTGTAGAGATGGCAAGTGTGTATTCATCTGGAAGCTTGTGAAGAATTTTCTGTAACTTATGACAGAGCTCCTCAGCCTTTAGGAATGTAAACTAGATTCAGTGACATTAAAGATAGCTATTCAAAAGGAATTGGCACATGAACAGAATTGGGGGTTTAATACCTTTTTTTTTAAACTTGAGAGCAAATTTTTGCTTGACTAAGAAAAATGATCAACTGTTTTTGTTTTAAGCTAGATAAAATAGATTAAAACTTCTTTTTCAAAAACTGTTTTGCAGTGAATGTCAGACAGTCTGCTGCTCCACTGCAGTTCTTCGTGAGGTTTGGCTGTGAGCTTAGAGCTGTGCTTTGGCAGCAGATACCCTTACAGCTTGGCCTATCATCTCCTTTTCATTTTTTATTTTGCTGGGCTGAACTCCTGAAATATAACTAGCCACCTACCCTGGTTGCTGATAGTCTAAATCAGCCTGGTCTGTACAGAAGGTTTTTGATTAATATCTTTAAAGCATTTCTTCTTAATTTCTGCCTTTGTGGCTTTGTCTTTTGCCATGTTGTCATAGGCATGGACTTGATGTCTCCTCGTCTCATCACGTACTATGAAAAGGGTATATATAATTAAGGAGGGAGCATTGCATGAGACAAGTTGCTGGCTGAGATTAATGCTCAAAGTGCATGATCAGCACCCATGTAAGCAGTGGAGGAAATATGTAGTTTGTTTTGTCTGCTGTGTTTATCAGTGATGGGACAGACGTTTGAAGATTATTGAATTACTTCAGATGATAAGTGCTTAAAACCCAACATATATTACAGCAATCTGGAAAGTAGTAAGAAAGGAGGGGAGAAAACTTTACGCTCATGCATCACTTGAAGCTTTTAGAGGATGATTTAGTAGGTAGAATTAATGCTTGGGACTGACAGCTTCTGAAGTCTTCAGTCCAAGCTCCTTTGAAGTCAGTTCTGGTACTGTGCACTGACTTCTTCTTTGCTCATTTGAGGAAGGGGTTATGCTGGGAGAAAATAGGAAAAATAGTCTACTAGTCTATTAGTTTTGTGTTTGTAAAACATCTGCTATGAAGACCCGAGCCTGCCTAGCAAAATCTGCTTGCCAGCAGGAAAAGCATGCAACTGTTTGAAGGAGCCTCTCACTGATGCAGAATGGAGGGCTTCACTAATGGATTTCTTCCAGGGACAGTGTCAACCAGAAGTTCTGTCTAATGTATTTTTTTGTTTAAAGAAAGGAAATTCCAGATGATGTTCGTATTTTCTGTGTATTTATACTGATAAGTCCATTAGTATTATACCACCCAAATTAGTTTCTGAACAGGCCTGTTGTAACTTGGGGTAGTCAGAAGAAAGTTTTCAATCTTTTAAACTTTTACAGATTCCAAAGAAAGTGAAGATCATTAAGAAATTGAGATCTTGACTATGACAGTAGCATGCAGAAGTGCCAACTGAACAATAATAAGTTCCAAGAGGGAATTTTAATGTCAGAGGCAATCAACTGATTCGACCAGTGACTAAAATTTGTGTGACTTCGAGCAAGCAATGTGTGTTTGCTGTGGATTTTCTATCCTACTGATGTTAAATGGGGGGAAAAACCCCCGCTCTTCTTAGAACTTTTTCTTTGCATAATCATTATTCCAAATCTGAAGAAGTTCTTTCTTGACTTTTAGTAATGGTTCGAAGAACACAGCAAACATGTCACCTATGGTTTCACCTTTCAGCTGCTTCTGTGCAGGAGTGCATTTGCAGTACATGGTCTTGCTGAGCAGGGATTTCAACATGTGTATGGACTGCTGTGTGGGCATTGGAGAAGGAGGTTGGAGAAATACACCTTGCCTCTGGGTTAAGGTCTCTGCCGAGGCTGCTGATTTGATTCCTTTCAGGAACCCAGCCCATTGCCTTGGGTTGCTTCCTGAGGATAACTTCATCTCTTCTACAAATAAGTTTCATTCTGCTTACAGAAAGGTTTGCTGAGCTGGTTGCTTCATCTGCAGACTTTTCTTGGACTCCAAAAAAACTTTTGAGGCAAATGCTGGACATTTTCTGATGTTTTGATGCTATGATATGAAACCTTAGGATAAGTCTAAGACCTCTTGGCAGCAGGGCTGCAGCATGTGTCTGAGCAAGAATGCCCAAAATAAAGTACCAACCATGGTGAGAGAAGAGGATTTGTGCTATGATTTCATATAAGACAAATGAACTTGGAAAGGTTGGGTCTGAGGGGTTTTTGTGCTTTTCAGTAGGCATCTACAGAAACAAAAATGCACAACAAAATTGTGGGTGTAGTAGCTTCAACCAGAAGAGGCTGAATTGCAGCTACAAATCTTTGGACTTCTTCCCTCTTCCCACTTTCCTGATTGAATCTGTTATATGGAATATGCAGTGTGGAGGCTTAAACATCCCCAGCATTTGCTGAATCTGCTAGGCGTCTCTGCATCCTGCAGAATCAAGTGCAGCAGCTGGACCAGAGAAGCCAGCCAGACCACAGCCCATTACTCCATGGTTGCTCTGTCATCCTACACACAAAAAGAGGTGCCTTTGGGCATGTCTGACCTGTGCAATATGACACATTGTGAGGCCATTGAAACAAGCAAAGTGATAGGCAAGGTAAATTAGACTCACTACAGTACAGCCTTAAACATGTCAGTTATCTTGGGGTTTGGAAGGTGAATAATATCCACACATGGTGTCACCTGGTCTGTGGCTCCCCAGCATGGAGCTGCTCAGTGCAGGCTGCGGACACCTGAAGTCACCTCGCAACAGTGTGGTGATGTAGATGTGTCCTGGTTTTGTTGCTCTCAGAGCCAGGTTAGTACAGCTTGTTAGATCATGCTACAGTCTGTCTTGATTAGACCAAATGTGCTTAACAGCATCTCTACACTCACTTCTAAGAATGGCTTTAGGTCTCTAATGGCAGACAATCTTTTAAAAACCCAAGCTATTTTCTTAAACATTTTATCCTTTAAAGTGTTGCACGTGCATTTAAGGTGGCTTGAGCTTGCTGCCTTTCTGCTTCCTTGGATTTTTTGGTGTTTTTTTCCATTGTGCTTGGTAGTCAAAGGAAGAATTTTAAGTTTTCCGTGTGTGTGTGATATTTATATGTCCACTTTTGCTTTTATGCTTCTCTCACACAGTCTTTTGCCGTGGGTGAGCGGAACTTACTCGGCAAAGAAAGCAAACAGAGAGAACAGACCCATCACCCCCCGCCCCCTGAAGAAGCAGAGGGCATGTGGAATAAATCAAAACGTGAAGCATAATAACGAGGTCCCATGGGAAAGGGAGCCTTGGTGATTGTGTGCTGGTGTGCACTCCCCTTGGAGACGGTGGCCAGGGGGCTTACCCCATGGCGGCCAGGGGACCTCTTTCTTTCTCGCCTGCATCTTCCCTCCCGATGTCACCAATCCATTCACCGCCGGGAGAATAGATTAGCATTCTCCGGGAGCCTTGGGAGACAGGAGAAAGAAGGAGAGAGAGTGGAGGGCTGAGGGGGGAAGGTGGTGTGAGCTGGTGAGGCTGGTCCCCACAGCGCAGCAGGGCCCGGTGGGGCGCAGGATGGCTATTTTATAGCTGGGGACCGCGGTGACGTATGGCTGAGCGCTGGCTGGCACAGCTCCTCATGGACCAGTCAGCGGAGCGAAATTGAAGCTGACAAGACTTTTCTGGCGTTTTGGAAAGGACTGTAATCTACTGTAGGGGAGAACAGAGCCGCTCAATCACCACCGCCGTAAATAGGAGACGGAAGGGAGTGAGAAAGGAGGCGAAGAGAAAAAAGTGCTTGGTGGGGGGGGAGGGGGGGGGGCGGCATTTTTGGTGGATGGTATGAAGCCAGCCATGGAAACTGCAGCGGAGGAAAATGCAGAACAAAGCCAAGAGAAAAAAGGTACCCAGGGGTCTAACAATAGCCTGTTTAAATCTTTTCATTCAGGGGGCTTAAAGAGGTTTAGGCCAGTTTTGTCACTTTTTCGAATAGCTCTTAAACAATCATTACTGCATCTTTGGGGTTTCAGCCGTCCTTTCCTGCATGGCTTGACGACAAATTAATAGAGCAGCAATCTTTCTGTCTGTGTCTGTATTTGCTCTGAATCTGTCCTAACCCTACCAGAAATTATATTTGTGAAAGAGGTCTTGTTTTTGCTGCATCTTTGATGGATTTTGGTAAATTCGGTTTAGAGAGGTAGCGTGTGCCTGTGTGTTTGCATGTTGTTTTCAGAGCCATAGTCTGGTGTTTCCATGAAGACTAGCCTTGTAGCAAGGCTTTGCAAATGCAGCATGGGGAGACCTAGGTTATAATAACATGTAACAGATTATAATATCACACAACCTTTGTGTAGTTTAATTGGTACCAAATGATACTTTCAATTTTAAATTCATTTTCCATCGTGTCGTCCAGCAAATTTTGCTTATGTAGAGATCTGCCTGTGCTATAATGGGGAATAATGCAATGAGTTTTGCAACATTAGGTTTCAGGATGTGTTAATGACCAAGAATTGCTGCTTAATGGAGAGAACAATTCCATGGTAGTCGTTCTGTGGTAGGGTGATGGCAGTGCAGGAAGAGAGGTGCTTTATCTATCCCAGCTGTGCAGGTGATTTATTTGGTCTGGAGTGCTGAACTTTAGAGGGTAAATTCAGCTAGCAAAAGACTGTTTTGTTTCTGCACGATATAATTCAGTGTAGCAGACTACTGTACAAATCGTAGAAATATCTTTCTCCTAAATGATACAGCATTAACAAATATATTAAAATTTCCACTGCCTTTGAACCTGTTGTGTGTCATTTATAAGCTGAGTATCTCATAGGCATAAGCAGCTTGATACACATTTACCTAGGTAGAGCTGTTTCATTTATTGTTAAAGAGGTTAGATATTAACATAGGGATAAATCCCAGTACTGTCCAGTACCAGATTGTTTTTCTACTTTGAATCTGATTCCTCCTACACACTTTGTAGAATTCAAACCTAGCTTCAGTTTCAAGTAAATGAAATTTGTCAAGTGATTAGACATAGTAATACATAATCCCTTAGGGATTTCACAAAAGGAGGTCCACTGATGAGAGATTAAACTCTGAAAGCCATTAGTGTGTATGGACAATAACCCACCTCACTGCAGATTTTGAGTAATTAATATACAAAACGTCCTAAATACCTTGGCTATAAAACCATCTTGAACTCATAGATCATTCTTCCAAAATGACAATTTTTCCTTCTGATTGATGAGTTTCTTTTAAACTGGTAGAACTCATGTACAATAAACACCAAAGTTATCCGTATGCATTAGCAGCTGTTCAAAATGAAATGTGTTGCTGAGTGTGTCTATGATGAGTTCATGGTTTCCTTTTTATTTTGGGAAGGATGAGAGCAGAACATGTAGAATAGTAAATCTGTTACCAAGTCAAGGTGGTTGATCTGTTGTTTTCATAGGATGCAAGCGGGGGAAGTTCCTATCTTAATTTTACCATAATTTCCTAGTTTTTCTGTGATAATATTACACTTCAGATCTGTTAGATAGGTATGTGTATGTAACACTTCAAGGCTTTGTTCTTGCCAGTTCCCTAATTTCTGAAAGTAACACATGGTCTCTCACATTATGGTCTTTATTTCCATTCACTTAAATTGCCAATATGTTTCACAGTGAATTAAAATGCAGAAAAGTCAAAGAGTCCTACTTTCAATAGCAAAACAACTCATCCTCCTGCAAATTTACTGCCATGAAGTGGTGATATAGAAGACATACTCGGTTTGGGGGGGGAAGGTTTTTACCAAGGTGCTAAGACCACCAAGCCCAGTCAGATT
Organism: Chaetura pelagica; assembly: GCF_000747805.2. Lineage (NCBI taxonomy): Eukaryota > Metazoa > Chordata > Aves > Apodiformes > Apodidae > Chaetura > Chaetura pelagica. The sequence continues at coordinate 1,140,471 of NW_009952482.1, read as the reverse complement.
TTTATATGGGCTCAGCAGGCATCAGGTACCTCTGAAATAGCAGGATTTTTCAAACGAGCTCTTTCACCAGCAGGTCTCGTGGAGAAAAATGAGCTTTTTCTCTGTGAAGAAACTTACAAGGAAATACTGCCGCTTTGTTTTGGGGTGTAAAATGGAAGCTGACCACTACAAAAATGTGTCTGTTTATTGTCCAGACTGTATCTCCTGCTGTCTGTGCCTTCTGTGCTTGCCGGGCTTGCAGCACTTGCTTCTTTTCTCTGAGATCCCACCTGGTCCTAGTGCAGTGCCCATCTTTTGTGAGATGTCCTAGACTCAGTGATAGCAAGGCAACCACCACTGCTTGAAGCAACTGAAGTGATATCAGTCTTTTGACTTTTCCTTCTAGAAATGAATTGCAAAGTCCAAGGAGATAAACCAGCATCTGAGGGGGTTTAGGGTGTGTTGTTACTGGCAATGCTGAGCAAGAGAAGATCCTGAGCATTTTACTTTGGATATTCAGGTTGACATAGAGTATGCTTTACACTGCCAATTTCTGGGGCAACTATCTGCATTGAACTATGACCAATTGAACTTCTAAGCTAGAAGTATTTTTTTTTTTTTAGTTTATCAGACTTTTAAACTACATGTTTCTGGATTCTGTGATGTACTGTAATCATATAGAATAAATACTTGGAGGAAGTTGGGGCAGGACTCCATGCTATCTATATCCAGGGCTCCCTGTCCTTGTAAGTGGACTGTTGAAGGGCAGTTCTGCCCCAGCACTTGGGATGAGCAGCAAGATCTGTTTTCCATTCGAGCACCCAATACAGTCAGATATGAATGGTGGTGCCACACAGGGACCAGTTTGTGTTTCCTATCCCAATGGCAAATGTGTCTGGCCAGCTATTTTTCATTGCAGCATACTTGAAACAATTTACACAAGCTAATGCGCTTTGTGAATACTTAGTGATTGATAAATTAAATTTATTTATCACATTTAGATTTTTAAAGTTTGCTAAATTGTATATGAAGTCCAGTTTAATATTTTAATAATTATTTCCATGAATCCCCTACTGGATTCAGGCAGTGGTATTACCCAGCTGATGGATTCAGTGTTTATCAGACATTTGTTTCCCTGCACCCAGATGAGTGGCTGCTGCCCCAGTTTTTTTTAATTGGAAATGGAACAACACCCATGTTGATGGAGATAAGAAGTAAGTCAGCTTTATGCTGTGTATCAGCAGCCCTTATCAGAGAACACCATGAGCAAGCTGAAGCAAAATGTTTAACAGATACTTTACAGGGTTGCTGAACAGATTGGATGCATTTTAAAGATGAAGGTTTACAAATTATTACAAATGACAGGATTTATCTTGCAGGCATTAAATTAAATCAAAACGTGAGGACTGGGCAAGCAGATTTACTGAGGTGGAATAAGTAAGAAAAATGAAACGCCGTTTTACATCAGCAGTGAAGGATGTAGATTCTGATGCACATTAACAGAGACAAGAAGTTTCCTTTTTCATTTAGCTATGATTCTATACTGCCAAGTTGCAAAATTCAGACAAAACAAAACAAAACCCAACTGTGGATGACCATGGTGAATTTACCAATTACACATGGGAGGATGGAAGAAAGCCATTATGGTAGGATGTAGTTTCCTTGTATGAATGCATACAGTGTTCAAATTGCATGTGCTGTGCTGAGGAATAATGAAAACCAGCCTGAGCAGCTGTATCCAAGGCTTCTTTTAATTGGCTCTTCCCTACTAACATGCTCTCGATGAAAGAAGACCTCGTGCTTAGGAATGGCTTTGAGCTTTGATTGTTATTTTCATGGTGTATGAAGCAATGCTTCTGACTTTAAATAGACAAATATGTGCTAGTCAAAACCAGAAAATACTTATCTTAAACACAGCTGTACAACTGCAGTACTGTAAATGAGGCTGATAAAGTGTGACATGAGAAAGGAGTGAATTAATGTGAGGTTTATTTCACATTTAGCAAAGTTCTTTTTATACAGTGAGCTTATGACATTTTGGTGCATCACAGATATATGTATTTTTTGTTACAGTAAATTGAAAAAATTGCCTTTTTTGTATACATGTTATAGTTATTAGCCAAAATTTTCAAACATACCCCTCTAATGTTAGGTTCATACAGTGATTTCGCAGCTGTCAAGACATTTAAAGATTTTTTCATATCCTGCATATTTTTTCCCATTTCAAGCAGTTTATTGGTATTTGAAATCCTCTGAAAACAGTAACTGGTTTAAGTGTAAGTCTCTGAAGAACATGGCCATAGGAAGAGAGGTCCAGCCCAGAGGGAATCTGGGCCACACGAAATTCTGGGGATAATAATTTGGCAGGCTTAGTGATTTAGGTTTTAATGAAAAGGATTTGGTTTCTAAATAGGAGAGGGTTGAAAAACACTTGGACAACATATTCATACTGGTCTGAGTGACCTCGTGAAAACAGAAAGGCTAGACATATGTGCCACAGAATATGGAAACAGGGGTGGAGAAATCCAGATGGCGCTGTACGTGCGCAATGGACTCTGCAGTGGAAGCAAAGAGGCTAAAGAGGGGAGAGAAGAGGGGTGAGGGAGCCCTCTGACCTTTCCCCATTTTCTGGCCAGCCTTGCTCCTAATGCAGTGTTTGTCAGCAGCTCACCAGATCATAAATGGCCAAATGACAACCCTCTCTTTGCTCCTGCAAACTGCTTCATCAGCCACGACAGATGAATGTCATAACTTTGTTTCCTCCAGAACCATATGCTTAAGGCAGCAAGCATGAGGATGTTGGGCACTGGAAGTTTTTTTAACAGGAGTGTAAGATGATTCATCACAAATGAATATTGAACACCACAGTCACCATCAGTGTGCCTGTGCTGTGTGACACAACGACATTTTCAGTCCTGTAGCTGCTGCGTCTGTGCAGGATCAAGCAGAACCTGGCTCGGACAGGAGGCCTCGAGCTGTGTGAGCTTGGCTGTGCACACAGTCTTGTAACCTAGTCCTGGGAATGCAATTTGTGTCCTTAGCTCCTGAAAAAGCAGAAGGTAAAGAAGTAACTTCGACATGTTTCAGTTCCTAATTATTCAGGGTACACCATTAAACTCTAATCCATACAGACCACCTGCAGTATTTGTTATGCCACTGAAACCCGTGGGGCTTTTGACCTGGGAGTTATTTTGACTGGGTGGGTCCCAGTGAAGTCACCAAAATACACTCTTCAACTTCAGAGGTTGTGCCAGACATGCAAGTAAAGGCTACCAAACATACTGAAGAGCAGTGGATAAACTGAGATTCCTTATGGAGTTTGAACCATCTCCTAATAAAGGGAAAATTACTTCAAAGGGAGGTTACTTCAAAACCAGAAATTACTAATTTAAAAAGCCCAGTTTCATAGAATATTTTTCCATTACAAAAATGATGCTACCAAGTTTTCATGCCATCTCCACATTTCAGGGTTTGATGTTTGCCCCACAGCAGACAGTAGTGACTTCACCACCACCACCACCATCATCGCCTCAGGCTAGGGGAGAAAGCCAGCTGCCTGCTCTGCGGCTCTGAGCCAGGGGATTTTGTCGCTGCTGCAGGAGAATTCTGGAGTTGTGCGTTCAGGCCTGTTAGGATAAAATCCTTTTGCTGTCAAAGGTTTAGTCTAGATGCTGATGCAATGCAAATGAATAATTTTGTTTTGTTCCTGGAAGTCTTTGTTGCTAGTTGTTTTTAATTTACTTATTTTTAAACCTGAATCTGTTACTGATGCCCAGTACCTCCTTTCAAAGAAGGAGGTAGTAGACAGTTGGAAGGGAGGGGGGAGTCAGTATGCAATGCTAGCAAATAATTATGTTATTTTGTGTCTAATTCCATGATTATAGTGTTCCTTATTATCTCATGAACATGGTTGTTCCTGTGTAAGCAGAAGGAGATTATATCATCCTGGGCATGCACTGTCACTTTGGAACAATGCCTTCAACACATTTTGTATGTGGTTATGTTCTTAAGATGTAGATTTTGCCTTTCCTAAAAGGAAGGATAAGCTGTAGCAAGTGGAAAAATGTCTTTTAGGAAAAATATATTACTTGATACCTGCTTATTGGTTTGTGCTTGAGTTGCAGAGAAGGGAGAAATGCCCAGCTACACAGTGTCCTTTAGAGAGCTATGTTAAGTTTGCATCCCAAACCGAAAAGACTGTTTGAATATTGGAGTTCATTCCCTAGGAGATGAACAGATTCTTGTTTCGCCTCTAGATCCAACATTTGGATTCAAGGCTAAGATTTTTTTTGTCTTCTTGACATATGCAAATATAGCTGTGCCAAACTTGTCGTTGCCGCAGCAGCAGAAAAACCATGTGAGAGAAGCACCAGGTCAAGGACCTTCCTAGCCCCTCACAGGCCAGAAATTTCATGGCATTTCTACTCCCACTGACCCCCTAAATTTGCCTCTGTTCTAGTCTATGATAGATGGGTTTTCAGCTTCAGAATCTTCACTTCCCGCACCTGCTGAAATGCTGTTTAAGTTGGGTTTATTTTAGCTGGAGGTGATGGTTATTTTTTCTTTTAGCGCCCTCCGGGTGGGACTGTGGTACATTTTATATAAAGATTTGTCTGTCTCTCCCTGGCGCCCATGACAAAGCCATAGTGGTGTCAAGGGGGGGACATGTTGGTTTGAAAGTGGCTTTGATGTTGTTTTGCCAGTGGCCTCTTTCAGGGAGCTCGGAAGCCCTGAGCTGATGAGTATGTGAGCGGGTCAGCTGTGTTACTGTGTGTGGGGTCTTGTTGCTAAACTTCATCTGTCCCCTGAAAAGATGAGGAGGAGAACTGCTCTCCTTCATTGTAAACTGGGAATAAGCCTGTTTTAAAAAAAAATGTGAGGAGAACCTGGATGAAATTAAGCCCATGACTTTTTACTAATGTAAGAAAGTAATGGCAGAAACTCATACATTTGCCCCACCTCTGCATATTATAACAACAATTTCCATTGGCCGATTTAAGGTATTTTAAAAAAACCCAAAAGGTAACATGGTTTTCCAGAACTTGGTCTTCCTTTACTTCTGGAGCAGAGCTCTTTGCCATGGACAAAGAGAGGGAGATGTGAGAGCGGGTGGGGGGAAGGAATAGGGTCCTTTTTTACATGTTTAATCCAAATCCTAGGTAGAATTGTAGCTCTTCAACTGCTCTTAACACCTGTGTAACTGTCTCCCTGTCATTGTCCCTCCCAACCTCTCTCTTACTTTGGTAAAGTTATGTAGTTTCAGTTCTGAGACTACAGCGTGTTTTTCTGGGCTCTTACTGTTAAAATTAAATGACTGAAAGTGCTGAACTGAAACTTGCTGGTGACACTGACTTTTTACCACCTAAAATTGGCAGTGATCACCAGACCAGAAATGGAAATTGGCAGGTACCACTGGATGTACAGGAGTTCAAGGCCACACCGGTACCATCATGTGCCAGCATTGAGAGGCAATATTAGTCCTTTGGGGATTCAAGGTAAATAAGGGGCTGGGTGAGAGGGAAGTGGAGAGTTCAGAAATTACAGTAACATATACTTAATGATTTGCACTAGTCCTAACAGTTTAAGATAAATGTCCTTCTGTTTTTCTTGTTTTGTTTGTTAAGGCTGTAAGGAGTCTAGTTCTTCTGTATGAATATTTGACATAAATTTACATGTGGTTGGTTGTTAATGTTTGAAAGGCAATAACCTGTGATGAGGGACACCTCCCTTTTAACTGTGCTGCCTGATTGCTTCAGGACAGTTTACATATGAGACGGCATAGTATGGGTTTTGTATGGAGATGAAACTATCAAACTGATCAGCACGAATGCTCTAATTGACACTAAAGCGGTGATAGAACACCTGATTTACTGGTCTTCTACAGTACGCTTCCTAGACAATATTCCATGGTTTTCTTTGCATTTTTCCCTAGCTAGAAGCAGTAAGTCTGTATGTCACAGTCTAAAGGAGGATTTCAGCTGAGGGTTTAAAAGTTGTTTGGTCATTCTACATGCCTGTCCTTTCAATATCTGGCTTGAGTCCTCAAAAACATCCTGTTTTGTTTTCCTGAAGCTTCGTTTTAAGAGATTGGGGGGAAATTTAGTTTTGAAACATCTTATAGAGACACCTGAAATCAAGCACACAGTTGATTGCTTTGGAAAATTCCAGTCTGGCTGAGAGTTAACACAGCAAAGCATATAAATGCTCAAAGATAGCATTTGTAGCTAGCTCTATCCAGCAATCCTCTTCTCCTTATGGAGCTGATTGAAGCCTGCTTGACAGCTTGTTTACTGGAGATGCCTGCCCACGCATCAGAGACTTTTAACAGCAACTGCAGGGAAATATTCACCAAAGCTTGCTGCCTAATCCTTCCCTTTTCCATTATATTTTCACACGTTTATTCTTTAGGATTCAAATGTTTATGTATTTCAAAACATTGCTTTTTTTCCCCCCAAAAAAACCCCTTGATTTGCATATCATGATCTCTGTCTGCAATATCAATATTAATTTTGGCCATAATTTATGATAAATGACCTGAGTAGACAGACTTGGTGCTGCCAGAAGACATTTCAAGACTTCAGATCAGTGCACGTGGGATATTTTATACAAGAGAGAAATGCTTCAGGA
>NW_009952482.1:1076067-1133778 GCF_000747805.2 Chaetura pelagica | reverse complement strand
AAGAGTGACAGATCATGACTGCTGCCTTCCTGAGAAGGAGAACATGGAGCGAGCAGGCTGGGTGCCTGGTTATCAGGATCTTGTGCCCCATCAGTTGTCCCCAGTGATGAGACAGGTCTGTATGTGCTGGCACAGATGAGCCAGGACACAGAAGAGATGCGCAGCCTTCTGTCACAGCAGCTGGGAGTCTGACACCTAAAATAGTGCTAGAAACCCTGGTTTAGGCAACTGAACCCTATACAGGCTGCCTTCGGAAGCTTCCTGAAATAATATGCAGGTAAATGTGCCATGGAGGAGTTGAAGATGAAAGGCTTCTTGCTGTTGGGGGGAAGGAAAAACCCACCAGCAAAGACCAGCAGTGCCAATTGAAGGTGGGTGCTTTAAATGGCTGCACTGAAAGAAACCAAAAGGGTTTTAGGCAGCAATGAAACTGCTCTGAACAGATCTTGAATAAGACGGATCTACTGGTGATGAATTAGCCACAGTCTTTGCTCCTTTCCCCTGAATTGGAGGGAAAATGTCACTTCAGTCACAACACAGGTCGCAGCTGTAACATGCCTCTCCCTTCAGTGCTGACACATGGCTCCCTGCTGTTGGGTGGCATTGGTTACTGTGCTGAGATAAACTCTCCGTATCTTTGACAAGCGGCATTATTTCTTGGGTGCCTTTGCAGTACAGGTATGTCTGCTTTGCCTCCTCTGTCAATGTCCAAGTAGACATCACTAGCAGAGCACCTCTGTGGCAGTCCTCGTGGCATCCATCTCTTCTCTCAGGGTATCCATGCAGGACATCATCTCCCTTCCCCATTTTAATCTGGCACTTGAGCAACATGGGAAGAGTCGGCGTGAGATATTCACTGCAGTCCTGGAGCCAAGACATCCCCAGAACACCTGCAAACTTAATGAGCCTTTCAAAACATCTAAAACAATTATTTTTTTATTTTTTTTTTTTCCCCAGGAAACAAAGTACCAACCTTTTTCTTTAGTAAAAGAAACTTAGCAGTGCTTGTTTAACATGAGCTTAGATGTGGGCATGCTTCCAGGCTGGGTGGGTGTTGTTTACTTCATGGGAATCTTTCTGGTTTTTTTTTAAACTTACTTCCTCTGGATTCTGGGAGGTGTTCATCTGCTTTTTGAGCTCATAAGGGCACGTGAATGTGGAATATCTCACTGAAACAGCCTGCTCCCTTAGTGAAGCAAGCTTACATTTTGAAAATTGTGTGGTGGAGACTCAACTGGGGCAGTTCCTACAGGAGAGCTGTTGCAGAGCAAAGGACCTCTGCAGTTGTGGTTTAGGTATCTTACTGCTTCTCTAGTTCCATAGTGGTATAAATGTTTGAGAAGATCTTGGCAGCTTCACTTACCTTCCAGATCTCAGATCCAGCAGACTGAGGTGTGTCACTCCAAACCATTTTTGGCCCTCAGCTCAGGGAGAGAGGGGTTGTGTTTCTGTTTGCTTCTTTGTGGCTAGGGAGGAGTCAACTGGGGAAGCAGTCCGTAGCTGTGGCTGAAATCCAGTATGGGAGAACTCTTGCTCTCCTGCTGGGTGCTGAAGGCTGATGGAGAGTGGTGAGTTAAAGCTGCCAGAAAGGTGGAGCTAAGAGTCTCAACTCCAATCATCCAGGTAAGATAATCACCTTTGATTTAAATCAGCTTTAAGAATGGTTCAGATGAGTACAAATGGCTCTGGAAGCTTGTTGAATCTAGGAAGCCCAGTTGTCCTTACAGGAAGTTTCACAGAAATGCTGAAGTACCCATGGGACTGAAGTGCTTAGGTGCTTTTGGACCTCCCGCAGAAAGCCTGTCTAGACCTTTAGGCATTTTAATATCTTTGGCAGTCTGCCCATCGCTTTTTCTGTTTTACCTCTTTAACTTGAATTTGTCAAAAATAATCACCTGGGCTGGCACCTACTGAAGCACTAGTTCTTCCATGTTGACCTTACTGAGTTTTTCTCCAAGAAGGCAAAAATAGGTGAAGCAAAGAGAGTGAGGGCAGAAAGAAGGAATGTCTTCAGGCACAATGGTTATCAAGCATTTGAACAGGCTGCCCAGGGAAGTGGTGGAGTTCCCATCCCTGGAGGTATTTGAAGGACCAGTAGATGTGGTGTTTAGAGACATGGTTTAGTGGTGATAGAGACAGTGTGCTGGGTTAATGGTTGGACTCAATGATCTTAAAGGTCTTTTCCAACCAAAATGATTCTATGATTCTGATTCAATGAGTCCTTCCACATACTCATGCTGTGTGAAAGTCCCGAGGGTTATTCTGTTAGTAAAACACTAGAACGAGCGTTCAGGAGGAATAATGCCAAAGCCTATATCAGTACTGCTTGAGCTATTCCTTATGAGAGAAGTCTCTTTTTACATCACCTACTTTTTTTTTTTTCTTTCCCTGCAGAAGCAGCTTACAGCTAAAAAATATCCATCCTCAAGAATTCTCTTATAAACCTGTTTGAAATGAGGCCTTTTCCAAAGTATGAATTAGTTGTTTTTTTTGTTTTTTTTTATTCTACTGTGGTTTCCACTGTTTCGTGGGGCAAAAGTAAAACAGTGAAGACATTAATTAAAATTCTAAAACCTTTCCCTGACCTTTGTCCAAGAGGAATAAAGCTAGACAAGAGCAATTCTCTCCATCCTACTGCCTCCTTAGGCAGCAACATCCTTCCCATTCAGGTCTGAATCCTCCCTCTCACACAGCAAACGCCTGGGATGGGCACTTGCAATTAGCGTGGATGTAGTGGCTCATATTTCATAGATTGCATTGTCTGAAAAAGATGCCTTCAGAACACCTGTGGGCTTAATGAGCCTTGCAGAGTGGGAATCATACAGATGAGGAGTGTGTGTATATCAATGAATTTTAAGAAGATGAATTAGATAAGGCCTCCGAAAGACCACTCAGATCATCTGTCCTCGCATTAAACAGGTTTGATTCCTGCAGTGGGAATGCCAATATTTTTTTCTTTAAAAAGTGCTGGTTTGAGCCTGAGATTTGAAGAAAACATGGGATTATATTTACTGCTGTCTGTTCTTAGACTCTTCTCTGTGTCATTTAACAGCACCCAGAAGAGACAAATCTTGCCTTGGTTAAACAACCTTTTACCCAATTTGAACATCATATTTTCTTTAGTGAAAGGAAAAAAAATTATCTTTTTTATAATCTCTGCAGGGTGTTTTGTTTTTTGTAAATCATGTTAGGAAAAAAAAACCAAAAGCACTTGATTTTAAACCTATGCTTATTGCTTTATTGCTGGGCTATTCAGGAGTAGCTTATTATCATTACTTATACAGTACCACAGAGATATTGGTGCTTTATGGACTTAAAAAGGGGTCTGCTAATGGTTCTTTGAGGCTGTGAGATGCTTGTTCTTTATGGGCACCAGCTCTTCTGCTTCTTCTGTGCCCATTACAACATGGGAGGCAAGAACAAGTATTTTTAGTTCCCAGCTACACAAGAATGTGGAAGAATCTAATGGAGTTTAAAGACAGCAGGCTTAAAACTGATAATGGACAATAAATGCCTTCTCAGAAGTGAGGAGATGGCTCCACGACAGCAGTGAAACCAAGTACGTGTATCAAGAGATATCTGGAGAAATTGTAATTAATTCTGATGACCTTCAGGAAAGAGCTACTTGTTCTTTGAGTAGTTGTTAAACAGTAGAGAATGGAATGAGATTTACTGGATGGATCAGACTACCCCAGATCTCACTGTTTAACTTGAATGAAGCATTTTGTGCTAGCTACTGTGGAGGGCGAGAGCGGTGGTCTCGCTGGGCTTCAGCAAGAAATTTGTGGCAGCCCTGGTAGCTGTGGTCTCCAATCTGGGATGGAGTTTTTATTGATTTACAGCTCTGGAAGATGGGGATGCAAACATGGGGAGGGAGATTGTCAGTTTGGCTAGAGTGTCCTTGCATTAAATCTGCTGGCTCTCAAGGAGTGTTTGCTTTCAGTAGAAGTTAATTTCACAAGTTCAAATTTGGGGAGGACAAAAACGAAAGGTTGAGCTTGAAAGGAAGTGTTCTGTGGAGGAGCTCTAAGAGCTTTGTGGGAGGAAAATAAAAGAATTTTCTCTATCAGACCTCATCAGTTATTTAGTCCATTTAATATACTCAATCCTAAAGTGTGCCAAGCATTTATCATAACAGAAGTTTTAGCTTTGTGTCATGTCCTATAAATCAGCAAAATTTAAAATAAATGGGAATAGGATAGAACTTCAACAAAGACATCCATATAATTTAACACACAGCCTTTTTATTTTAGTGCCCCTATTAAAGGATGAAGAGAAATTTGTCTGTCACAGGCACTAAACTTACCCTTTTTAAGATTAAATGTTTTATCTTATTGTATGGTTGCCGCTGACCCTTGGCTGCCTGTGTGAGTGGCAGATGTGAGAAACAGTTATTTCAGTGCCAGGTACTGACTTACTCTCACACAGGGAAGGAGGAGGTAAATTCCATTTTTGATTCTGAGGTATTAGTGTACTTCTGCATCCCTCACTGCTTCTCCTGTAGGCATCAATCATTTTGTAAGGTATGAAAATGTACATCCTAGCATGCATAAGCCATTCAGAATGGAGATTTTAAAATAGTCAGCAGGTGGCAGAAAGCAAAATTGGCATTTGCTTTCATTGACATAAAGTTCATTTTCTGACAAAGATCCATGGTAGTTTAGGAGCCTGATGGTATTATGCACGCTACGTACTGGGTAACCTTCAGCACTGGGGAAACAGGATCTGAATATAAAGTATTAGAGTTCTCCCCTTAAAGCTATTTGTGAGTGGGGAGTAACGCTCCCAACACCAGGTTCCTGTGGAAGGGTAATAAATGAGCCCAATTTACATGTTGTGTAGTGTGTTTTCTTCCCTTGGGTTTCTTGCAACCTTCTTTTTGTTAAAATAGTCTCTTTGCTCATGCTCTCTTAAGCTGTGGTGCTGAAGCCAACAGAGATTGTGGGTTTGTGGTGGAATGTGTCAATGTAATTTCTACCACATATTAACTGGACAGACATCCAATATGCCAGGATTTCTAAAAATACATTACACAATTACAGGAAGTAAGCTATAAGAAAAAATGATGCCCGCTGCTTCATCAGTCTGAACAGCAAGCCAGATTTATAGGAGGAAAATAAATTAAACATCGAAGGAAAAGAAAGTGGTAACCAACTCAGAAAACAGCCATGGGAGCCTGGAGGTTTAGCTCCTTGAAATGAAGGCTTTTCAAAACTTCCTTCAAGTGTTCTTTGTTCCTTGTGACCTTGATAGTGGGATTAATAGTTTGTACCTGAGATACATTGTGGCTCTAGCTTGACCGAGGAGGAGTTTCGGACATTATAGGACAGGCTGGTTTTCTCTCCAGGAGTTGTGGACAGTCTGTACTTATATCATGTTTTCCATGCTTCACTTTGAGGAACACCTTTGTGAATATGTGTTTGTCTCAGCTTTTCAAATTTGGGCTTCAAGAGTTGATGTGTGAATTTCTTTGGGCAAGCCTTGGGGAATACTCAAGAATATTGGGGAATACCTCATCCCATTGCATTGTCTCTTGTAATTTCTGAAGCACAGATTTGTCAGTCCATGCATCTTGAGCTTAGTAGGATGAGTTAAACTCTGAGAATTGCTTTTTTTTTTTTTTTAAGACAGCTTTCCATTAATTCTGCATTACCTTGCTTTCCGAGTTTAAATCTTAAAGCCATACTTAAAGTACCAAAGAAGGTTTAGCCACACTATTGCCATTCGATGTGGGAAATGGAACAGCTAAGCCCCTGCATATATGCAATAGCTTGTACATTGCTGGGTGGATTGTATAATTCTTCTTCATATATTAAGCACCCAAGTGCCGATTTGTGTACATATGTAGGTTCATCCTTTACCAATTTCCTGTGACTGATAGTTTCCAGGAGATTAAAAGAATAGCTGGTTCCTGGTTTTTTTTTTCCTCTGCTCTTTATTTTTGTCCTTTAGCAAGAATATTTGTGTGTGTGTTTAATAGCATTCATTCCCTAGAGAATAATCTCAGTCCTTGTTTTAGCTGGCCTCCTTCTGAGAGTGTGTTAAATCTGTAGCCAAGATCACAGGCAGCTCTGGGCAAATCATTGGGCTGTTATTAACCTGCCTCCATGGCAACTGCTGCTTGCCAGCCTGAGGACAAAAAATGTTTTTATTCTGCTGAGTTGCACAAAAGGTTCTAGTGATGCCTTGCACAAAATGGCCATTGAAAAGGGAGATGCAGGGATGTGTGTTTGTGCTGTACAGTTTCATATTTAAATTGTTTTACAGTGCTTTGTTGGAAGTGGATATACAGCTGAAAATACAGCATGTTGGTCATATGGAAAGTGAAAACTAGTAGAAAATTAGAACTAAACGTATTTTAATACTACTTAATTTTGTCAGCTTGAGTTCAGAAGCCTTCTGCCTTCAGTTGTCATCAGTGCAAGTTACTGTGTGAGCATGAACTAGGCAAACATCTCATAGGCTTTCAGTTGTACTGTGAGAAGATACTTGCTCACTTGGGGTTACAGAGAAAGACCATAAAGCAGGTTGCCTGGAAAGCTTTCATTTTTTAAGAAATCCTCTGTTTTGCTTAAGTGTTAGTTTGGGAAGCTTAGTCAGCGTATCTTAGTGCTTGATGAGTTTCAAACTCCAGCTGCTCCTGGCAGTACTGTTTTAGGCTTGCTTTAAAACAAAATTATAAAACCATCTATGTTGCTTAGGCTAGCCATGGACTTAAGGTCCTCATACAAAGTGTTCACATCAAGATCTGTGGGGGGTCTGGCAGCCCCAGCACTATAATGAGGTTGCATCCTGCATTTAGTTACCCTCTGGTAGGAGGCTGTGGAGTTCTGCTGTCGATTTGGGTGCAGAATGGCTGTGGATGGATAGATACTGTCTCTTGGAAATGTGCTGGTTTGGGATGCTTCCTGTTCTTTCAAGCTGGCATCTCATTATTTCGCTGTGAGTTGATATCCCTCTGCTTCCTGCTTTAGTCTTGGTGCAAGGACAAGTAGTTTCTGCAGTCCCACATTTGGGCAGTTTTCTCTGCTTTTGCTCAAAATAGTGTGGTTGCTTTAGAGACCTCTAAGGATGGTTACCCTGGTCTACACTGATAAAACGAAGGCCCTGCAGATATTGTGATGCCTTTGTATGTAGGTGGTAGAAGAAGAAATAAAAGACTATGGTCGCAAAGATGCTATGTGCAGCTGCCAGCCTCCAGGAGGTGAAAGGGGCTCTGCTGCTGTCGGCTTGTGTTCAAAGGTTTGTGGATTAGTGGCAGATACTGCCATGTGTTCAGGTGGTAAGGGATCCAACTAACTCTCCAGGGCAAATGTTCTGCTGGTAGCTTGGAAAGCTGGCTGTGAAGTATGGGGTACTGAGTTTGGGTGTGTTAATTTTGAGTTCTGGTTCTACATCAATTTTAAGTTTTGCCAGGCAGGCTGCTCCCATTTTCCAAAACTGGCAGCTTTTCTTTCAGAGCTCAGCAGTCCCTTGCCTTTGCTTCCAGCTGTTCTGATTTCCTATCTCTGATGGGATCCTTCTGTGAAGCACGCTGTGGATCAACCTCTTCCATGCCAAGTAATGATCTAGTGTTTAGTCACCTTCTCCTTTAGTAGCATGGCCTGAAAAGCTGTTTGTTTTGTTCTGGCCTGTGGCCATGTGTGTTGAGCGTTGCCTGCTGGATCTGAGCATGGCTACTCTTGGATAATCCTTCTCTGCTAATCCTGAGCCAGGTGCAAGCATTTCTTGGATTAACTCTGGGAGGTTTGGACCTGACCTGGGAGCAGATGCTGCGGAGGCGAGCCAGCCTCACGTGTACAACTGCTGTTGTGTTTCACTTCTGAGCTGCACTCGGGTAGATTACTCAGAGCAGAGGATTGCTCTGCAAGGTCTAATGTCTGAACTCAACTCTGGACTTCTATGATAAGATGAAAGCAAGAGATGATTTTCCCTGATACCACACATTTGGATTTTGTTTGCCCCATCACTGCTAAGCTGCAGTGCTTGTTCATTTGGCAGTATTTTTGTCATGAAGATAGTTCCTATTGAGTGGACTCCAGCTGTGGGCTTGACTAGAAAAGCTTCCCAGGCTTGTTTCCATACAATTAGGTCTTGTCTGCAGTTAGTGAAGTGGCATTTCATAAGTCATTTTGGTGGTGATAGCCACTTAAGACTGTCTGGGACACTTGCTAGTGCCTCTCTAAAAGGAGAGTTTCCCACTTATGAAATGAGAAAGCTTTCAATTATTGGATGCATTATTATTCCCCAGTGCTTCATAGAAATGCTTGTTCTGCAACTCACTCATTAGTAGGGAAGGGAGGGCGATGAAAATAAACTTGTCTCATGTGGTGGATGGAGACTTGCTGATCTTCATGAGGGATTGTTGGGGCAGGAAGATGTATTGTATGTGTTTGCCAGCTGTCTTCCTGCCTTCAAATGTTCTCTCCATTTACCGCCTTCCAGTAGAAGCAGTGGGCTGTTCCTGCAACGTGCAACGCTGGTCGCTCCATTAAGCGTTGCCTTTAATGGCTTGTGTTTTGTGCAGTTGTATGAAATGCACATTAATGGAGACAGCTTAATGCCATTGCCCTGAAGTAATGAATTGGTATGGATTGCCATTACCATTAAAGTGCAGTTAAAAGCTGTGTTTGTTTCCGATTTGCGTTTCCCAGCTCTGCAAGCAGATGGGTTTTCAGGCCGCGCGGTCGGGAGGAACCTGGCAATTCAGCTGCAACCTCCTTATTACAGTATTTGTAGAGTAGCAACTGTTCGGGGGGGTCTTTTGTTAATTCAGACTGCTTAAATGGTACATTTCATTAAAACTATGATTATGCTACTGTAGAGTGTATTCAAGGATCACTGTAAATCCAGTGTATCCTATAAAGCTGGAAACGTATTGTCTATGTAGTACAGGTTTGTGTTGCTGCCCTCAACAAAAATTGCTACTCTTTGGCCACCATTCAGTTTCCCTGTCGTTAAAATATCTGTATCCCTATAAACTTAGATTTACACAAAAAGATACTAGGGAGCCATGGGAGAGTATAGGGTAGTTGAATTTTGTAGACCTGTGTTCTTCCAATGAAAGTGCAAAGTACCTTTTACTTTTTCCAAAAGGCTTTGTCATCTTTGTCATCTGGCTTTCTGAGTGGTACCAGTGTAGCTGGTTCTCCTGCCATTGGTAGAGCTGAAACACTGGAAGCTATGTATGAGCAGCTGAATCACAACAGATCACTTCAGACAAGTTTGTGGTTTTTTTGGTTTTTTTTTGTTTTTTTTTTTCCTTTTTCCATTTCATAGGCTGTCTCATTGATTTCTTGATCCTGTAAAGACAGGAGCATTCAGTCCCCCTTCTGGGCTCTGGGTCCATACCAACAGATCTGTAGGTCACTGCTTTAGAGGCTGGTGCTGTCTTGCACCACATAGATTTTTGCTTAGCAATGTCAATGCCTGGACCTTTTAGTCCCTGTGGCTTTTTACCAAGTGGAGGACAGATACTTTTTTCCTCATAATTTGCTTTTTGCTCATAACATTTCTTTTGCTTTCTCTTTTCTGCTTAGGTTGCTTTGAATGTTGCATTAAGTGCCTAGGAGGAGTGCCATATGCTTCGCTCGTGGCAACCATTCTCTGCTTCTCGGGGGTAGCTTTGTTTTGTGGCTGTGGCCATGTGGCGCTCACGGGAACCGTGTCTATCCTCGAGCAGCACTTCTCCACGACTGCCAGTGACCATGCTCTGCTGAGTGAAGTGTAAGTATGCCTCCCATTTCCATTATTCCTCACAACAACCTTAGGCTACATGAGTAGTGATGGATTCTCAAACCCCAGTCTCCATCCCTGAGTATTAGGTTGCTTGTTTATCCAACAGCGCTCAGTGGTTTTTTGGTGTTGACGCACAAAGAAATCAGAGCGTGTAATCCTACTTAACCTGTTTGTATTGGGACCAATACTATATAATATCCTCATCAGTGCTGTAGACGGTGGGACTGAGTACACCCTCAGCAGATGTACAGCTGACACCAAGCTGAGAAGTGAAGTAGTTATGCATGAGGGAAGGGACGTCATCCAGAGGAATCTGGACAGCCTTGAGGATTGGGCCCCTGCAGACATCATGAGTTTCAACAAGACCACCTCACATGGGTTTGGGCAACCCTTGGTATCAATTTGAGATGGGGGTAAAGGAATTGAGAGCAGCCCTGAGAAGGCTTTAAGGGTACTGGTGGATGAAAAGCTGGACATGAGCTGGCAGTGTGCACTTGCAGCCCAGAAAGCCAACTTTATCTTGTACTGCATCAATAGAAGCAGGGCCAGCAGGTCAAGGGAGGTGATTCTTGCCTTCTGCTCCACTCCCTTGAGTCCTCACTTCAACTACTGTGTCCAGTTCTGGAGCGCCCAACACAGGAAGGACATGGACCTGCTAGAGCAAGTCTGACTCCAGAGGAGGGCCACAAAATGATCAGAGAGCTTGAGCACCTCTTACATGAAGAGGGGCTGAGAGAGCTGGGGCTGTTCAACCTGGAAAAGAGAAGGCTCCGAGGACACCATATTGTGGCTCTTCAGTACTTAAAGGGGGTCTATAAGAAAGAGAAAGAAAAGCTTTTCACCAGGGCCTTTAGTGACAGAACAAACGTAGGTTTAGTGTTTGTTGGTGACACAAAGTTTGGAGTGATTACAGGAATATCAGGGAAGTGTTGTTCTATCCATCCCTCTTCAGAAGAAGGTGGACTGGTATTGTACAAATGAGGAAAAAGAGAGAAGAAAAGACTGGAAAGAACATAAATGTTTTTCTCTCCAACTGTAACATTTGGAAATAATGACCAGTTCAATATTCAAAGCTTTTGTGTACCTGAAGCTTCTCTGTGACACCAGAGGAGGAGCTGGAGGTGTATGTCAGGGCTCAACCCCTCTGCCACAAGCTTCTCATTTCACTTGACACTGAGGCATATGTGGGTCCTAGGCTCTGAGCCAGTGGTCTGAACACTGGGCCTTACGTGGACCCTCCAGAAGACATGGGGCCTTAAGCAGCCCCTCCAACTAGACCTCTAGGCTTTGTAGAGGCTTTTATCCAGCAGCAGTGAGGAGTTCTGCTCAAGCTGTTTTCACAATGTCTGCACACCAGTTTTGGGGTGCTGCCTGGGCCTGGGCTCAGCCTCCTGCCCATTTCTTGCCACAGGCCAGCAGCAGCCACAGGCAGAGCGCTTGGCTGACCCTTGGAGATAACTCGGTCCCAGGGCAGGGGAGTAGAGTGAAGAACGGCAGCTGAAAGCAGCCCAAGGGCTCTGGGCAGAGGTCCCTGTGCAGGCTGTGCAGTCTGTGAAAAGGGGATCCATGTGGCACATGTTTGTGGGTCAGTTTGCTTGCACTTAGCATGAGACTTTCTCAACTGACCCCTTCCCATCTCCTGGAAGCACTGGCATTGGTCCCACAGCACCCCATGTGGCTCTGGGACTGCACCCCACTGGGGTTTCATGTGTCCCTTCCTCCAGTATCTCCCAGCCCTGTGGTGTGGTGGAGCATCTTGTCCTCAGCTGCAGTGCAAGAGCTGCAGGGACCCTGCAGTTACCCAACTAATTTAGCAAGCAACTAAGCAGCTGTTCTTCAGCCACTGAGTAACAGAATGTCCTCGTGCTTGTATCTGTCACTCTTTGAGCAAAATAGAAGCAGTTGCAAAGGTAGCTGTAACGAGCAGCAAATTTTCAATTTTGGAGAATTGTTGGCAATGTTTCTTGTCAAGTCAGTGTCAGCAGCTGGGGAAATTTGTAATTTCTGCTGAAGCAGATGAGGATTTAGGCTCTGTGAAGGTCTAATAAGGCAAGGGAGAAGAGTTGCTAGAAGGGACAAATAATGTAAGGCACCCTTTGTAGAGTGGATTTTTAACCAGGTTTCATATTACTAATGTCTGGAAACATGTATCAAGTTCTTCCTATTAATGACCATGAGAGGAATTCTTAGGTTCTCTCTGAAACCATGACTTAATTTTTTTATGTTTTACAGCACAGGTGCAACAGATTTATCCTGTTATTTTTAATCAGGTTAGAAAATAAACATAACACTTCCTACATATAATCTAAATGAGCAATATCTTAATTTGATACAAGGGATGTGGTATGGGTAAATGGTAGTCAACAGTTTTTAAATTAAGCTAAAACATGCAGATGATCCTTGGACATCTCTGCTAGTGCTACTTAGTGGAGAGTGGTAAGGGTTGAAAAAAAAAAAGCTCAGGAAAAATATGTTTATCCTTAGAAAACTGGCAGTGTAAATGTATAAAATAAACCTCTCTGTTCTGTGAATATCTTAATCCAAAATAATCAACTTGCTTTTAAGAAGGCGTAAGTTATAGAGAAGTTGTGCTAATAACAAAGTATGATTTTTGGAGACCAGAGGGAAGTGTTGTGTGAAAGATTTGGCATTCTGGTCCTCCAAAACAATTGGCTTCAGATAGTGGAGGCTTGAAATTGCAGCTTGGAGCTGGTGGCTTGTGTAAGAACTGCAACACCAACAAGGGGTGCTGGGGCAGATTCAAGACGAATGCACATCAAGTATTGCTTAGCTGTAGAAGCAGGATAGTTGTACTGGTGCTCTCCTGCAGCCTGGTTGATAGAAATGCATTAAGGAGCCTTGAACTGTCTTTCTAGAAGAGGAGTTCTCTAATACCTATTACCATTTGGGTGGACTAACTGTTTTTAAAGGCCTGAAATCTAATGATTTTTTAATTATTATTTCCCTTTTAGAATACAGCTAATGCAGTACGTAATTTATGGCATTGCATCGTTTTTCTTCTTATATGGAATAATCCTTTTGGCAGAAGGTTTTTATACAACAAGTGCTGTGAAGGAGCTGCATGGAGAGTTCAAAACAACAGCCTGTGGCCGCTGCATCAGTGGAATGGTGAGTAGCATTAGAAATGGGAACAGGCATCTTTGCTTGCTAAAATCTGTTGGACTTTGTCTGACTTGCTTGCGTTTGAATGATTGTATCCTGCTGCCTTCTTTGTTTAAATCCTTATGAGTGATCAGAGCCAATCCCTGTTGCTGGACCTTCTTTGAACTTCAGGGATGCTTGGTCAAACCCAAATTCTGCAGGTGGACTGTCAGGGTGCTACCGTGGCCTCCCTTACCATAAAGCTGACCCACTGGTCTGAAGTTGATGGACACTACTAACTTTAAAACACTCAATGCAAGATGAAATTTGTGCTTTCAAACATGTAGCACAATAGCAGTGCTTAAAGGCAGATTGTAAAATGTCCGTGGTTTGCAGAGTTATTTAAGTGACAAACTGTAATCCCTCTGACTTCCATAGTCTGTTCTGCTTGAGGATGCTTGGATCCTTCAGACAGTAATGAATGAAGCTTCCCAACATCTTTGCACTTGAATTAAGTATTGCTGTCTTGCTTTTGCAGATGGCATAAAGATAGGATAATCAGTCTTTTTCACAAAGCTGAAACACTTAAAGCCTTGAAGTTACAAGGCATCTTCCCTTCAGTATACTTCTCCATTTGAAAAAAAAATTAAACAAAGTTTAGCTAAAAATAAAACTTCAGATTCTCACCCACGTTGCCCCCTAGGGCGCACTCTGCTAGAACAGAGGCATAACTATGTTTCTGAGACAGGATTTCAAAGCTATTTCTGCAAATCTGAATTCAAAGCTCATATTTATGGAGGAAGCTAAGCAGTATGACGGATCGCCCACGGGAAAGTGTGGGTGAAAAGAGAAGAGGCTTTTGATGTGATTGTTGCATTTTAATATGCAATCTATATCCTGTACTTAAAAAGTAGGTACTTTCAGCTTTTTAAATACAAAGGAGATACATGTTTATTTTCAAGGGGGTTAACAATTTTCCACTGTGCTGTTGGATACTGACTGAAATTTTCAAGATCTAATAAAAATAAGACCTATCATTTTCCAGTTAAGCAAATATTTGCTTGCTCTTTTTCGAGCAAGTATGATCCTCACTGAGGAGCAGATTAGATCTAAAGTAGTGTTTTCCAAAGATCCAAAATACAATAGAAACTTACACATACCTGCATCTCATTAGTGCAGACAAGTGCTTGTGCAGTTGAGTGGTTGCAGACACATGATTATCAGCTGCTCATACAAATACCAGTGTGGCAAATGGAAATACACATAAAATCGTGTTTTCATGTTTGCCTATATTTGTCCACATGATGAAGGAGAGAATTTAGCAGCTGAGTAAGGGCTTGGAGCTCTAGTAAGTCATGGTGTAAAACTTCCTGTATGCTGCTGTGTAGTGATAGAGCTGCTGAAAGCATCTGGATTACAGCAAGGTCTGTGAGGTGATACAATTATTTTAACAGATTAATGGCTTCAGCTGGGTATGGACAACAGGCTTTTGGATACACAGTGGGGGTTTTTTTGCCTCTTTGACCAAGAGCTTCTCTTCTTCTGCCTCCCTTACATTACCCACCAAGATCCTGAAAGGCAATCTTTTCCGTCTTGCATAAGGTTATTACAGAAGACAGACTTCCAGCTTTCCTAAATTATTTGTGTTGGCTGTGGTACTGCAGAATAGCCATTTCCCACAGTTATTGCATTAAATGTGAGACTGAGTGTGTCCTGTCCTGGCTATTTTGGGACTTACAGGCTTTGAGTACTTCCTGTCATGCACACTTCCACACAATAAAGTGTGTAAACCACGTTTTACATATAGTGCATCTATGGAAAT
Source organism: Chaetura pelagica (assembly GCF_000747805.2). Classification (NCBI taxonomy): domain Eukaryota; kingdom Metazoa; phylum Chordata; class Aves; order Apodiformes; family Apodidae; genus Chaetura; species Chaetura pelagica. Next base: position 1,119,116 of record NW_009952482.1, on the reverse strand, counting down.
CCTTTAAACTGGCCACTTGGTCCTCACCAAAATCCAAAGAGAGAAATCTCAATTCTCACATAAAACATACGGGTCTGATGTCTGGCACTATCTCATACAAAATAAGGTGTTCCAGTTCAGTTGAGTACAAATTAAAGTCTAGTTGAGTTTTTTGGTGGGCCTTACTTACGCAAGCACTTCCACCTCCCCACACACACCACCTTCTTTGACTGGAAAGCCTAACCAGTTGCTCAACCTTTGCCATAACATTCACAGTGCGGTTTCAGGGCATATGGACAAAAACCTATGGGGATGCAAACATCTACCACAGCAGCATTGGTTGAGCCCGTCAGTTCTGGATCAGGCTGAGACAGCCTTTCCCATCTGAGCTGTTCTTCTCTGACACACAAGTTTCCAGTGAGAAAGGGCAGCATCAGTGATTTACTGGGAGTAAAGCCTTTCCAGTTCACCTACAGTTAAAGGTGAAAAGCAGACACACAAGATGTAACGGTATTGCCCCACTTTCCAAGTAGGATCCTAATCCCAGTCCCAACAGGAGGAAGAAGCTAGGAACTGATGCCAGAGCTAGTGTTTCACCATAAAACTCAAAAGAAGAGGGAGAAGGGAAGAGGTCCAGTGGGAAGGAGAAGCTAAATGTTTCCAAAGCAATGTGACCTTAAAATCTTACCAAAAAAACCCCAACAAACAAAAACACGTAACACATGTGAAATGCATGTTTTTGCTTTTGTTTTGTTTTTATAAAGAGCAACTGCAAACCAGCAAATCTCAATGGAAAATCCATTAATGTCTAAGGTGAACTAACTAATTTTCTTCTTGGCAGCGTGTATTAGATCAATTGAAGCTTCTGATTTGCTGTAATTGTTGTGGTACGTTTTAAAACATAAGTATTCTCAAATGTTACACTCAAAATTAATTTCAGTAGATCAAGGAGTACAGGAAAGCTCTATGAACATTGAGTCACTATTTTTTTTCATTTTTAAGTTGAAAATAAATGCTGGTATGTTACAGTTAACTAAAAATAACTTTAAAATTGATTTTTATTGGAGTTTTATGGATTTTAGTCTACAACCAGCATCCCTGCTTAGCTGAGGATTCTCAGTCTCAGGAGGGCAAGCTGTTTACTCATGCAGACTGATGAAAAAGGAAGTGTCAGAATTGCTTTCTCAGTAGCACTTAAACTACCAAAGTATTCGTAAGCAACAAGAATAGTGACTTCATTTGGGCTTGGAGATAAAACGGTTTAATACTTGATTTCTGTAAGCATGCTTAAAGAATATTTTGAAGCATTTTAAAGGAAAATTCAAGTACTCTTTTCAAAGACTAAACGTTAAGTGCTTGTGTTTTCTCTGCCCAGTTTGTTTTCCTCACATATGTACTTGGAGTGGCCTGGCTTGGGGTCTTTGGCTTCTCTGCTGTGCCTGTCTTTATGTTCTATAACATATGGTCAACTTGCGAAGTCATCAAATCTCTTCAGATAAATGTGACAGTTCCAGGGGACCAGATCTGCGTGGATATCAGGCAATACGGTACTTATTTTAATCCCGATTAAATGCCTTATCCCTTCTCCTTGGTCTGTCTTCAGTACTTTTGCCTCAGCCTTATGAAATGAACCAAATGCAAAAGCATCTTGTATGTTTGAATGTGCTGTTACTTTTCTAATTAATTCAGATTACACTGAACTCTTTCCAGATGCAATCAACATAGATGAACTGGCAAGTCATTTATCTAAAATGTTTTCATAGTGGTTTCCAGTACTATAATATTAGTTTAAAAATAGATCAGCCTCAAAATAAACTGCTTAGAAACAGTGCTGAGAATATTGTTAACCAGATTCTGGTTTTTGAACCTGGATGCATGTATTCTTGACATTCAAAAACTGTTTTTACATTTAAATATGAAGTGAAAACCCAAACTTTGCTCTAACAATTACTGTAATTTGAAAGAGCAAGAACCTGCAGTCAGGAGCCTGCCTTAACTGTTAGTCAGTTAATACTGTTTTCTGATGACACACAGAAATCCAAGGGGGGTGCAGGAGCAGAGGAGTGGGGACAATGGTTTAAAATAGGGTCCGGCTTTTTGGTTAGTTCATTCCTTAAGGTGAATTTTTCCTGACATTGATCTTTTTGGTTTCCCTTGTGCAGAAGAGCTTTTGTCACCATTTCTTTTGGCCTCATTTTAGCTAGCGTTTTCTAGGAATGTTTCTTTGGACTAAGCCATTAAAAGTAGAGAAAAGAGATTCAGAGTTGAAATAGTAAGAAAGCTTTGGTTTGCTTTTCTATCTGGCCTGTAAGTCCAGTAGGAGAAGATAAGAGATACTAATTTTAAAAGCAAGAAAGTCCCAAATCAGTTAAATTTTTGCATCTGACAGTTAAATTTTAGCAACTGACAGCACGAGGCTGGGAAGATGTCTTCTAGCAGGAAAGCCTATGAGTGCAGGGAGGTGTCCTCTCTCACCTTTCTTTCTCTCCTGGTTGTTCCACAGCTGTACAAGCTCCATATGGGGCTGTGCTGTTCCTCTGATCAGTGAAATGATTTGGGTTGCCACGAGTGATGAGAGAGAGCAGGTCCTTAACAGGCAGCTTGTGTCACTGAATTGTCCGTGTGTTTTTGGATGGAAGTAGTAGCTAAAAGGCTTCAAGTGGATATTGCAGTTGCAGAGAAGAAGCTGGCTTTAAAGTAAATCCTGTAAAATCTTTTGGAAAGCCATACCCTCCTGAGCAAATTTCAATTACCTGCCCCTTACACAGCTGCTAATTCAAACCAGCTGAGTTTAAAATGCAAGTTATATGGAGGAGACAAACTGGTTTTCTGCTGTTTCAAATGGCTTTTGCTTAAGGTTTACATCTGTTATGGGCCTAAAAGTTAAAGCTATTCTAAACCTTCTCGATCCTATTGACTTTTCAGATTTTCAGTTGTGACAGAAAAGTAATGGGGAGCACATGAGGTACGGCAGACTGAATTTTCTTGTAGAAGCATTTATTTTAATGCTTTTTTACCTACAGGAGCCAAAACAGAAAAAAAATATAAAAAAATCCTTCTGTCATTCTTGCCTCTAGCTCCATATTCACATTCTTCTACAGTAGTTACTTGTTCAAGTAGAACTTAATCTAGAAAATGCTATCCTGAATAGTGCCAAGTACTTCTGAGATGCAGATTATCCCTTTCGGTGCTGAGTGGGGGAGTAGGCGGTATGTGACTAGACCTGAGGTGCAAAAACCCAACCAACCATTTGGCTGCCATATGAGAAAACCACATCTGAGAACAGGCCTTGGCAGCCAGCCTCTGTATAGGGAGAAAGCACAACCCGGGTGAGTTGTTTTAATTCCTCCTGCCAACTTTAAGCTGTAATGGTCAGCGCACGGATGCCCAGAATGGGAACACAACTGGCAAGTGGGTGGAAAAGATGAGGGAGAAACAGAAAACGTGTCTTGATTGCTAAAATTAGTGTTTTCTTTTGCTGTGGTATTTCAGGTATTATCCCTTGGACTGCTGTACCTGGCAAAGCCTGTGGCCCGATTTTAGAGAACATCTGCAACACGAATGAGGTACAGCAACATAACCTGTGTGCAGCTTTTGCCTCCAAGACACTTGGGCACAGTGTAATAAATAATTTGATGAAACTTTTTGGAGAAAACTAATACTAACAGTGTAAGGAGATAGATTTCAACACAACACTGAAATTATGTTAGCTCATCCAGAAAATTAAAATTATTTCAGAATGATTTTATTTTCTAAAGCTTTGAATACCTTGCTACAGAGACGTTTCTAATATCCTTATTCTCCAGAAGAGTTGACTTGTTTTTACACTATCCTCAATTACTTCAATGTGTTTACGTTTTTTTTTCTCTAGTTCTACATGTCTTACCACCTGTTCATTGTGGCTTGTGCTGGAGCTGGTGCCACTGTCATAGCATTGGTGGGTAGCATTTTTTGTTGTTGTTTTATTGTATAAGGGTTTTTTTCTGGCTTAAGATGCTTTAAGATTGAATTTTGTGTATCTTAAAAATAGTGATGTTAGACATTAAGGAGGGCAAGCTGTAATCTCCATCATTTGCCGCTATGGTTTGGACATTGCAGATCAGCAGGTCCTGAACTTTTGCTTTAAGAAGTCATCTTAACCCACCTCCTCCATCCTTAGGATAAAATTCTTTGCATGTCCTTTGACATCCCTTCTCCTGCCTGCTCTTCCTGTTTTTTACATCCACTGTTTCTTTCATTTTGGTAGTTTATTTGATCAGTTTCTTGTAACCTCTTGGGCTTTTTATCTGGACCCAGGCAGTTTGACTAGTCCAACCCTGCCATGCCAGTTTCAGGTTGCAGTTGGGAAAAGGGGCGTTAACACGGTGACTTGCTTCGTATGTCCTAACGCAGCCTCTGGCTGCCAGCTTCTGACCTCATGTCAGCCAAATCCAGGTGTAATAGTCATTATTTCTCGATGAAATAGCCTTAGGTCTGTGTGTAGGTTATGCTGTCTGGATAAACGGCAAGTTATTTATCTGGCATCTTCACCCTGGAAGAAGTTCAAAGTAACGTCTGTTGTAAAAGTATCGACAGTTGCCCACGTGGGCTTGAGCTGTCACCTTGCTGTATCTTACTCTCCTGTATTTTGTTCTCTTCCACCAGCTGATCTACATGATGGCTACTACATATAACTATGCTGTTTTGAAGTTTAAGAGTCGGGAAGATTGCTGCACTAAATTCTAAATTGTATAAGCCCAGTAAAGAGCTGCATTGCGTAGCTTGAAATACCACTGACACCCTAGGCTAAAAGTCTAGCTTTCTGAATTTTGTTACAGTAATTGTAAATAGCTTCAGTAAGCATCACTTAGCTTATCAGATTAATAAAATGACTTCTTGTATATGAACTGTGATGTGGATGAGATCTGGCTATTTTTTCATGTTGAGAGGACTCAGTTACTGTAGGGGTGTTTACAAAGCATCCTTCTGAAGAAGGGGTGTTTCCATTTCAAGTCTCCACTTGTTTTCAAACAGTCATCTCTGAGATAAATACTGGAACAGTTCAGGGTCAGAATTAGTAATTTATTCTTCATCCCCAAAACCCAAATACCACCCCCTTGACAAAATATCTATCATACAAAACAAAAAGAATAGTAAAGTAGTGCCGGTCTCTTTTGGAGGAAATAGATCCTTGATTTAGCGTTGCGTAAAACAATCACATTCTTTCTTTTGGACCCTGAACTAGTAAGAAACAGCATATAAATAGCTTCTGTTCTTGTATGGCTTGCACTTTAGTAACTGATTTCTCAGTAGCCAGATCTCAGAACTGTAAGTATGACTGCACGGGAAGCAAAACCATGCATAGATCATAGAGGCCTTTTTACACTGTTGGGATTAAAAAAAAAAATAAATGAATCAGTGTTTTCAGATGTAGATTTTTTGCATGAAGTATGGTGAAAAGAAGTTGGGAAGAGGTGAATGCACAAACTAGAAAAAATCCATACAATAATAATAATAATATTAAAGAAAAGAACCAGTTGCTATATAATGATATAAAACTCTTCACCTGAGGTTTGACAATGGAAGTTAAAAATGTAGTTATAAAAATACACGATTAAGACTTTTTAACCCAGAGATTGCATGCTTTTGCTTAGTTTTGGACTCATGTTTTGTTGTTTAATTTTTCACTATGTTAATGTAGCCTTGTTCACATAAATAAAATTGTTTACAGTTTCAGGCTTTTTTCAGGGGGAGGGTGGAATTCTCATCTGCTTGTTGGGGAAAAAGAATTACCAGGATCTGGGCATGGATATGCATAAACACCGCAACCTTAGGAAGCAATTCTTCTGATCACCTCATAGTTTACGGATTACATGTATTGCCACATACAAAACTTTTTTCCTGCTTCCCCCCATTCTGCATTTTAATTGATCCGTCCAAGTCTGTAGCTCATTTTATTGCTGTTACACTAACTTTCTCTAAATTGTGAATAACCAACTGAAATAATTATTAGCATGCCAAATTCTAGAGATCTTTGGAAATAGCCTCTGTGCTTGTTTTAATAACAGAATGCTTATTAACGTAGAATAACTATTTTTTGGTTGTTGTTTTAAAGAGCGTCTATTAATCTAACTAGCAGCTTGCTTTGCCTCTTGACATGCTCACTAGCCATCATGCTCACCCTTCTCTTCCAGATCCACTTCCTCATGATACTGTCTTCTAACTGGGCCTACTTAAAGGATGCAAGCAAAATGCAGGCCTACCAAGATATCAAAGCAAAAGAAGAGCAGGAGCTTCAGGATATCCAGTCTCGGTCAAAAGAGCAACTCAATTCTTACACATAAATGTTTGCCACAGTAATTCAGCAGAAGAATTCTGTAGCTCTGACAAATCAACAAATAGCTGCTCCGCAGTACAGATGTGTGTCTACCAAACAAAATTAGAGAGAAGTGCAAAAGCTTCACACTCCAGCTCCTGGAACACATTCGTAGGGAGATCTTCCCTTGGGTAATCTTCCATCCTTTCATACAGAGAATGGAGGTTTTATTCCAGGCATTTTAAAAGGCAACACTTCACAACAAGTGACCAAATTACTCTTCCTGAAGACCTTTGCTGTTTGTGCTGTGCAGAAGCCGTGGCAGGACCCAAGCCCGCAGGCAGAGCTCCCTCTCTACAGCCCTTAGGCAGAGGCATCTGCAGGGGGTGTGATTTAGTGTCTGCTTCTAAACCAAACGGCCAGTGTGGCAGGCCAGGATTCCCCACAGCTGGTGCTTAGGTGACAGCAGCAGCTCCTGCCTTGCAGCAGGGCTGGCTTTGGCCCTTCTTTTTCCCGCGGGCCACAGGAACCACCCTCTGCTTTGGTGCCACCTGTTTTTAAATGACGAAGCAGTCACCCTCCTGTGCTTACCTGAGTGTTGAGCAGGTGTCCCCCAAGTTTTAATCTTTTTATTCACTATTCAATGGAATGTAGATCCCTGGATCTGGATAATGATCCCCTTCTTTGAAAATAAATGTCAGCTTTGCCTTAATATTTATTTTCTATAAATGTCTTAGCATTTATATAGTGGCAGGAGACCATTATCCTACATTTTAAGTAAGTGAAAAGTGTTACCTTGTTAAAATGACACTGATCTGACCATTCCAAATGAGCGGATGAGGAAGTTTCCAGAGTTTTACACAAACAATAAAAATAACAGCCATAAAACAGAATACAGGATGTCCACCTTTCTCTATCTTGGTGCTTAGCAAATTTATAGTCAGTGCTTATGTGTTTTCCTTTTTACAAATTAATTAGCACATTAGGAAAACGTGGTGTTCAGAAAAAACAAACAACAGCAACAAAAAATAAACTGGTGCCATTTTACAGTCATTTCCCATAGAAGTTTGCCTTCTAATTACTGTTTTTTTTTCAGAAGCATTCAGTGATATCTTGAGTATTAGTGATGGTATATTTGGTGTTTGTTCTATATGATATATATATATATAAATGTTGGGGGGGAGGGGGATAAAATACATCAATCATTGGAAAAATTTAAATATTCAAGTCATGCCCATGTTAAGCTGACGTGTAATTTGATAGTTTTGACTGTTTGCTGAATATAAATCAAAGGAAGCACAAATTTCTTCAAGTCAGTATTAAAAGAAGAGGCATTTGGGGGGGGTTAACTTCAATAATAATTTTTTTTTTTTGTTAAATATTGAAGTCTAATTTGACAGTTTTAAAAAAGGGGCAAAGTTGATCAATGTAGAGCAAATATGACAAAATAGCCTAGTGTATGTTCTTACCTGTTGCATGAAGGAGACATTTCTACAGCAATGCAGGTGATGTTCTAGCCCAGTGTTTGCATAAGGGTAATAATGGAGGCAGTGTCTTAAAGCCTAATTCTTTTTCTAATTCAGTGTAGCTATTACTGGGAGTTTTTGAAGTTTTGTTTAAGTAGTCTAATATTTTTATGTAAAGAGCATTAAATTTTGCTATGTATAAATTTTTGTAACCTAACAGTGAATCAATATTTTCTATCAGTGCCAAGGGCTTCCTGTAGTTACATCCAAGTGTTAAAATAAATATTTGTAGATAATAGACAACACTTGTGTATGCTTATTTGAAACCAGACCTACAGCTTCTCCATCCTAGTGCATTTCTAGGCTTTGTCTCTTTCTGAAGTGAAACACGTTTTGTTGGATAGTGTCTGTCCCTTTGCTGGTGTCCTGGGCAGGGATGCCCCGTAGGTGTGCACTTCAGCATGGTAAGTCAGCCAGTGTTCCTAGCACGAAGTAGGTGGTAGTTGTTTCAGGCCAGCATAATGCAACAAGCACTACCTGTCCCCTTCCTGACCTCCAACAGGAAGAGTTGCTCTGAAATTTTGCTGCAACACCAGATTAAGCAGCTTCTCAAATTAGACCAGCCACCAAATCCCATTTTATCTTCATTTCTAAAAGCAGAGTTTATTTCTGTTGTGGTTTTGGTACCTTATGTTTCAACATCCAGCAAATTCAAGCCAGAGCTTCGGTTTTTGCCCCTGAATCCTGTCAAACTTGGCTTCATGTTCTGGTAGTTAGGACAAGATAAGCAGCCTCAAATGCAGTGCAAGTTGTAATATATGCTGCCACCCCAAATTACTTCCTTGATAAAACATGACTGTATTTTATACTGTAAATAAAGTTTAATGATCTTGCCTATAATCTACCTACAAAATACAAAGCTTAAATAAAGATGAGTTAAATAGCATTTTTATCTGAATCTCTCCATTCTGGGCTGGTAAATAGCAACAAGGTGATACACGAGGTAAAGCTGATTGCAACAGATGTTGCTTCCCCTGCCATAGCAGTTGAAGGGGCACATCAGCTTTGGTCTGTCACACGCTGCTCTCTAGCTGTGCAAGCCAAGGGTTTCCATGGGACACCTTTAAGAAGGTATCAGGATGACTGACTTTTGTGTTACCTGTACCCTGCTACTTTGAGCTATGGTTCATAGCAGTTGGAGGGGAAGGGTTTGGGCAGTGGGTTGGGTGTTGGAGGGGAGGGGGGAAAGAACAACTTGAAAAGCTGACAAAGTTTATATGAAGTCAGTGCCAAAGCCAATCTCTGCCTGAACATTTCTTTGCACTGCTTTGTCCTCTCTCTCACCCCACTCAAGGGCCTCCTTCTGGATTAGTAACACATCAGGGCTCACTGTTTTAATTCAATGACTGAAGCGATGAGACAGCTCAAAATCAGCTTTATTAATTTATAATTATACAACCTGCAGCCTTGGTGCCTAATAGTTATTACAACATTTTGTAGGCAGAAAGCTGCTTTATAAACATTTGTATTGTAAAAAAAAATAAAATTAAAAAAATCAGTAGCTATTGTTCACCAGAAGTCTTCATCAATGTCTCCATGAGAAATGTTTGCAGTGCTGTATTAAGGATAGGAGGGAGGGAAGGAAAGTGAGTCCAAAATAGTTTCTTATCTTGTTTTAAAAAAGACAGTTAAGAGATTGCCTGTGCTGCAATTCTCTTCCTGTTTCAGTGAGCTGAAGGCAATAAGCAATCCTTTAATGGTGAGGCTTTGGGCCATCATGAACAGAAAATCAGCTCATCTATCAGAGCAGTACTGTCCATCTACTGCTTCTGTGGCACTTTCCCAGGGACAAGAACCCTACCCAGATACAATTCAGGAGCACCAGCATAGGGTCTGGTATGTAAAGCAGCACTGTGAAGACACAGCTACTACTGAAGCATTGCTACAGTTAGGCAGAGCATTTAATTTTTTTTAACCATTTGTTATTTTTTTTCTGATATATATTTTCAGTTCTACATCTGCAGATAAATAGAGGTAGGGTTGGGCTCATCTTTTTCTTTCCTCTCTCAAGAAACTTTTTAAAAACTATGTATGCATATTGATGGGTGTCTAGAGAAAACCAACAGAAATGCCCAAGCTCTGGTGCCTCAGTGTCCTGGTGCAGGCAGCCAAAATCTCTGCAGGAAGTGTGTGAACTGGCTTGTTGGAAATCCATGATGCTACTGACAGATCAAGGCTAATTCAATGCCAGTAACAGATGACAAGCAAGGTGCAGCTCAGACAAACCTTCCCAGGGTCATTCCCCAAGAAGAATCCCTCAAACTTGAGCTCACTGTGAAGGAACTGATGCTGCTCAGCAGCAGATAAAGTTTTAATTGTCACAGCTACTGAAACAGATAATTGACTGTAGTTCCCTGCTCCAAATGCCATATAGTGCATAACTAACCTAAGAATCGGAAAGATCTTCCATTTTCCCAACCCCATTTCTTTTGATTACTAGTTTTTTTTTGCTTTTTAAGGAGGCAGGTAACTTGACCATAATTCATACCATAAGTATTTATTAATATGGGTCAGATAAGTGATTAATAGAAACATGAGCCTTACCTGTCATCCTTTTCACTAGATACAAGTCCCTCTGTAAGTGACTCTTCTATTTCTTCTTTCTTTGAAACCTGGCAGTCAAGAGGAAAAGACACTTACTATAACTGGTTCTTAATTAAATGTTTAATTGACTTTAATAACAGTACCTGTATTTAAAGGCATCTAACTAAAAATATGTCTCCTGAAGGAGCCACCATATTTCTACCAATGCTGAATTGCATCTAGAGTAGCAGTGCTTTGAAAAATCCAGTTTGGATAAAGTCTGACCAAAACCACACTCTGCATCCTTCCATCAAAGTCATGTTCCCCCATGTACATACTTCAAAGTCAAATTTTCCATTTTGCCAGAATTAATTCCATCAGTCGTGTCAGTGAAACACGAACTGACCCGTGTAGATTCAAACTGTATTTAAATACAGTTTAAACTAAAAATTGAGGACATTTACATTTAAATAACATCCTAGTACCTAAAAACCAAACAACACCCCTCCCAGAGGATACAGGAACCAAAACCCTTCCAGAAGAAAGTTTGTTCTTTTGTATCAACACATTTCTGCAATACAGATCCAAACACTTATCTCTGCAGGTTGTTGCATAAAGCTTCTGAATGAAGAAAAAAATGAAAGAATGAGGATATTGTTTTCATTCTAATCACATTTAGCAACACACAAATTCAACCAATAATATTTTTGGGACTCTGTTTTGAGACTAATCACCTTGGTTGCCAGTTCTTGCTCTCTTCTCTGCTGGATTATTCTCATGTATTTTTCTAATGGATTTGGAGTAGAAACCCTTACATTATCTCCAGCACCAGAATTACTTTTTTCAGGTTTTGGCCCCTTCATATCTTCTTTTTCTTCATCTATTTTCATCGAGTCTTGGATCCACTTTAAGACAAAAAAATCAAAATTAAATGCTCATCAGCTCAAGAAAAATCCTTTTATAGTTAAATACCTGCACTACATGCAGGATTTCACATTAATCTTGGTAAAATGTGCCAGTCTAAACAACATTGAACTTGTTATATGCAGTTCAAGATTAATTTTTATCACTTAAACTCAATAAGTGACATTCAAGAGACCCTAATTCTGTCTGGATGGTTGAGGTGCTGTGAGGCCAGACGCTTCTGTGTCTGTGTCTGTGTGAACTGACAAAGATGAACTAACAGATATGCAAGTTTCTTGAAAGCCCCAGGGGCCCAGTTTGCTGGTGTAAAGGGTATCATAAGCATGTCTCATCAGCAGCACTAGACTTAATCAAAGAAATCAAGGTTTAAAGGTGGGAAGAGGAAGACAAAACGAGAAGGAGCAAAAATCCAAATTCTGTGCAGGTCCTACAAGTCCAGAACAATACTTCAACACATGCTACATCAGCTCAAAGGGATTTAAGCAAACTCCCTACCGTCTCCTTGTAAGTTCTACATCCAAGAAAGTACCCTGGATGCCCTGATACCAGCTATTGAACAGATGGGCATTAACACGTTCTAGTGTTGTCCCACCAACAGCAGTCCAGACCAGAAAGACAGCAAACATACAGCTTGTTCGAGGAGCTGCCTTCTGGGTTCTGACCATAGAACTGTAGCTTCCAGTTACATGAAGCATGAAAACATTACTTGGCATGAGGAAGAATTCTATCAAGACACTTCAGTTAATCACACAAAGACATAAACAAATTTAGTTTCTACTACTTTGACTTCAAGAATAAAATCTATTTTAACATTGTAACACACACAGCAATCCTAAAATACTACAAAGCTGCATTACTGCCAGAAATTAAGGTATGAAACCACCACCTCTTTGTTAAGCTTTTCCACTTCTTTTTGCTCTCTTTCCAAACCTTCCTCTTCTTCTTTCTCTCTCCTTTCTTTTCTTGCATTCCTTTCCTCTTCTGAGTTTTTCTCAACCTCTCTATTCTGTTCTTCAAACTGTCTTCGATCCAGGACCGCTGTGAAAAATTATTTCAAATGTGTGTGAATTGATTCATGTAGTTCAGGAATGTACTACAATGGTGTAAAATCAGTATCAGGTTCCTGTGTCACAACTGGAGATATTGTTCATGCATATACCAAAGTTCTTGGGTATCTGGTAATATTTCTTCCTATCTCTATACATTTTTAGTCTGATACACGACTCATTAATAATTAAACAGTAGAGCCAACGTAGGGGTCAGAGAGTTGACAAATCTCTCCCTGCACTTCTCATTCCTAACACAGACTTTCTCATTAAATCTTTCTTATGCTAAAGTTCAAGTTGCTATATTCTTTCCCTCATTGCACTATGGTTGGATACAATTCTTTACAAAGCAAGTTACGTAAAAAACCCTTTGACAATTATTGCAGGACACAGTGCTGATGTGACCAGTATATCTGAAAAGCTGTGTAAGTAGGACAGCATTCAGATAGCAATTAGACGCCCAAACTAAACACTGGGAATTGTTAGAAGCTACAGAGCTCTTCTCTAAATAAAAATAATTGTAATCCTTCCATCTAGAACAATTAGAAAAGTGGCATATGCTGCACTCAAATCATCCTCATCTACCCAAAGATTTAAAAAAGCATTGTGGTAATACAGTTTGCAAACAGAATTAAGAAAAATAAAAAAAATCCAGACAAGTAGTGCATAAAATACTTTAAAAAACAAAACAAAGCCTCTCAAGTCTCATATCTATCAAGAACAGAAAAAATATTTAATAATCCTAACGAGGAAAGAAAAAGCCAAAAACATCTCTCTAGAAGCTGGACAGGGAGGCAGGACAAGTGAAAAAAGTGTTTAAATTAAAACCAAATGTAACCGAAACCAGGGTGAAAAAGTCATCCCCATACAGTAAAGCAAAAGAAAACATTCCTTCCTCTTTATTACATAATTAACACTTTTGTAAAATTTTTCAATCATGCCAGCATTCATACCTACAGAATGGTAAATATTTGGCTTTTTGTTTTATACATTTGCCATTTTAAAAGGGTATTCATTTGTGTTTCTGAGCTGAGAACTCACTTAAGTCCTGAGGCGAAGTGGCTGTTGCTGGCACAGTGGCTGTGACATGGTTTCTATTGACGATGTCCCCAGATGGATGCAAGGCATCACTTTCACACTGCTCTGGAATGTCCCCCTGATCTGGAGAAGAAATTTGAACAATGGCTTCATTATTTTGTAATTACAATAGTGGAGCACAGCAATCGACACAAAGTGTGGGAATGGCTGAATTAGAACACATAAATACCAGCACTAATTGAGCATTTTCCCTTCAACTTGACCATTTCCCTGAGGATGAAGAATTATCATAGGCTGTACTTGCTGCTTTAATTACAGAATTGTTAGTTTTGAAATTAGCTATTGGAACACATCTGTTTACAAAGCCAAAACAGATTCATGAATAAATATACAACAGAAAACCAAAATGTTTTCATTTCTTTACATAATCGAGACACAGGTCAGAGAAAAATTACATATCCAAGCTTAGCTCATCCTGCCCATGCACTTAAAACAACCTTTAACTATTTGATCACATTCAGCTTCTTTACTGGGAGCCTGGCCTTCTTCAGCGCACAGGATGGATACTGCTAACTCAGATATTCTATATCCTATTTTCTTCCCTCTGGCTCTGAATTTACAAAACCACAATTACTGTACTTCATTTCTGATCCCTGGTATGATACTCAACTGCTGGTTAATTATTTATTTGCCAAGTGTGTAGGCTGCTATTATCTCATTTTTATGGAAAGCTCAAAAAGAGGTAAATAGAAGGATGTAGCTCCAGGTAGCCAAACTGAAATACACAAGATCATTGCCCAAGTGGCCAAGAAGGCCAAGAGCATCCTGGCCTGCACTGAGAATAGCGTGGCCAGCCAGAGCAGAGAAGTGATCATGCCCCTGTACTCGGCCTTGGTGAGGCTGCACCTCAAGTTCTGTGTGCAGTTCTGGGCCTCTCACTACAAGAAGGATGTCAGGTTGCTGAAGCGCGTCCAGAGGAGAGCTACCAAGCTGGTGAAAGGTCTGGAAAATAAGCCCTATGAGGAGAGGCTGAGGAAACTGGGATTGATTAGTTTGGAGAAGAGGAGGAGATCTCACTGCTCTCTACAACTACCTGAAAGTAGGTTGTAGAGAGGTGGGCATTGGCCTCTTCTCCCAAATGAATAATGACAGGACTAGAAGAAATAGCCTGAAGTTGCACCAGGGGAGGGTTAGACTGGATATTAGAAAGAATTTCTACACCAAAAGAGTGGTTGGACAGTGGAACAGGCTGCCCAGGGAGGTGGTGGAGTCACCCTCCCTGGAAGCATTTAAAAGAAATGTAGATATAGTGCTTAGTGACATGATTTAAGCACTGAACAGGTAGATTAGGTTGGTGGATTTAGGTTATGGTTGGACTTGATGATCTTTAAGGTTTTTTCCAACCAGGATGATTCTGTGATTCTGTGATTTTTCCAAGCATTTAGTGTAATATAGTACAGAAACCTCCTTAGGTTTTGGGTAAACATTTAGAAAATATCAAATTCCAATCCTTTAAATATTAGTGAGGTTTCAAGCATTTTTCTTCTCCACATTATAATAAAACTGAAATATTTTGCACAAAGGAAAACAACACACCCAAATTGAGGAGCCTCTCTCTCAAAATAGTCTTAATATCTTAAAATTCTTTTGAAGGAATTACAGATGAAAGTATCACAAAACTTTCTGCCAAACTGGCAGTCTGCCAAGTTAGAAAAAACTTTTCAGTTTCTTACAACAGCAAGAGGAAGTCCTGCCATCTTTGCCTAGGAAGTAAATTCTATGTATGTTTTATGTAAGACCAAAATAATGGGTTATCACAATCAAAAGAAAGTCTATTCTACTTTTTTGCTCTCTCTTTAAACTATGAGGTTATCAACAACGTATGAGGCATCAGTATGTTTCAGGGTATGTATTATTTAAATAGTAAAAAAAAATATTTCACAAATAGGTTCCTGTTAAATATTACATCTAAGGTCTTCTAACCACACAAACAAACAAACCCAAAACCCAAACCCAAAACAATATAGTACAAAATATCTTGACATTAACTGTTCTGCAAAGGGAAAAAAAGTAACAGTGTGACCAGCAGGTCAAGGGAGGTGATTCTCCCCTTCTACTGTGCTCTGGTAAGACCCCACCTGGAGTGCTGTGTCCAGTTTTGGAGCCCCCAATATAAGAAGGACGTGGAGCTACTGGAGAAAGTCCAGAAGGGGACCATGAAGGTGATCAGAGGGCTGGAGCACCTCTCCTATGAGGGCAGGCTGAGAGAGTTGGGATTGTTCAGCCTGGAGAAGAGAAGGCTCTGGGGAGACCTCATAGCAGCCTTCCAGTACCTGAAGGGGCTACAGGAAAGCTGGGAAGGGTCTTTTTACAAGGGCTGATAGTGAGAGGACAAGGGGTAATGGCTTTAAACTGGAGTA
Source organism: Chaetura pelagica (assembly GCF_000747805.2). Lineage (NCBI taxonomy): Eukaryota > Metazoa > Chordata > Aves > Apodiformes > Apodidae > Chaetura > Chaetura pelagica. Next base: position 1,103,365 of record NW_009952482.1, on the reverse strand, counting down.
GGGGAGAATTAGGTCAGACATTAGGATGAAATTCTTCACTGTGAGGGTGGTGAGATACTGGAAGAGGTTTTCCAGGGCAGTTGTGGCTGCCCTCTCCCTGAAGTATTCAAGGCCAGGTTGGATGGGGCTCTGAGCAACTAGACGACCTTTAAGATCTATGATATGATACTAGATATGACATTCTTAAAATTATTCTGTTGGCTACCTCAGATCATTGAATGATATAGTGGTAACTTATTTAGACACAGTATCTACTTAGGTCTAATTGCAGAGAAAATATCAGTCTATTCCCCTATGTGATAAAAGTGAAATATGTAATGTATTCCCAAAACTCTCTAATATGAAATTAAACAAATAAATAGAAATTTAGTTAAAATATGAGATGAACAGAAACCATTAGCAGCCACAGGCTCTGCTCACATTCAAATAATTCTTTTAAAGCTTATAAAAAGAAATTAGGCAAATTAGAAAACAACAAATGCAAGACTTCACAGAAAAAAAAAGCATAAATCTTTCATCAGTTTCTACTAGTTATCACTAAACACTATCAGCACATTTGCTGTTTAAAGAAACATCCCTAAGACTTAACCACAACCAAAAGAGTGAGTTTCAGACCCAGTGTGGCATTCAGGATGTATAGTGCTTGTCTCAAACAATCAAAGAGATAAGTGATGTACTCAGGATATCTGTTGTCTGTCTTGACGCATTTAAGAGTTAAACAAGACTTGTTGATGGACTAAAGAGATGTCTCAGCAACCCACCCAACCGTTTTGCTTCCCCTCCTGTAATGTGTACCTGAGAACTGGGGAGTTCAGTGTGGGACATGATGAGATTGGAGACAAAGGAGTTCTGGTGCTGGGAACAGAATACCCAGTGATAACCTTGATATCTCATGAAAACCACCAACTTAGCAGGAAAAGAAAAAGAGTGCCAGTCTCAAGCCACCTCCTAGGACCGAACCTCCACTGCAATAAACTAATCCTGTGGTGCCAGTTGTCTCAACCTCCTCTTTTGCAATGGCTGATCTCATCAATTAGCCAAACAAAGACTATCTGCAGGGCATAGCCCCGGCGCCATACCTACCCCCCTCCTATCTTGGAGAAGCAGGGAGAAGATAGAAAGATTTTCTCACTTATTCAGGGAGAAAAGTGGGGGTGCAGTGGGAAATAACTGTATAAAAATTTAGGACACTACAGGTGCAGGGAAGCACTTCCTCACCAGGAACCACTTCCCCACCGATATCGCTGGACCGTGGTGGTAACTATGCTCTCACTTGCTGTCCTCTGTATCTCTGCTTCCTCCTTTCTTTTCTGTCTCTGTTTTCTTCCCTGTCCTACCTGCTCCAGAGACTTTGCTGTGTTACTGTAATACAAGTTTGTTGTGCACGTGACATCTGACCTTGTTTGCGTCTTAATTTCACCATTTGGGATCACCTTTAAACCTTTTCTCAGGTCCTGCAGGACAACAAAGGGTGCAGCTGCCGTGTAGCTTATGCCAGGGGAGAGAAGGCAGAGTCCAGCCACACCAGCCCCCCACTGCGGTGAGGAGTGTTAGAAAGCAAGGGGGTTCTGCCCCATCTGTGCTAAGACAGCAGGCCAGCCCCAGTGCCTACTTGTGCACCCGATGTTGTGTTATCTTTGTTTTGTCCTGGGCAGATCATAAAAAATTGCCACGTATCCAAATACCGGATGGTGACACCCAGGAAAACGCACATGAGTTTAGGAATGTCTTCTTTGAAATCAGCGATTCTAACCCTCCCATACAAGAATTAAAATCTCTTCACCAACTACAGATTTAATTATACGACCCAATGATGTATCTCCACCAGTCTCAAAACTTTACAGACCTAACAAAATTTAGAAATGGGAAAGGCATTTAGCTTTCCTCACACTGACCCTGCAGCATATAAAGACAAGGAAACATTCTGCAGCATGCAATGCAAGGCACCAGATAATGAAAAAGTTCTTCCTGCCATCAACAGAGTGCAGAAATGTAAATAAATAAAATTCTGACCTCAGAGGAAAAAAATAGGATAAAATTCCTGTTTCAGTAACTCAACCATATATTCCAAAACTACTCAGAGATGCTGATCGATGCCACATTTACACATGTTTCCTAAAGTAATTTCTAATTCATACTACTATTTAAGCCTCAATTACTGAAGGATAAATCCCCAAGAGCATTCTGCAGCCAAGAGTAACAGCTTCAGAATTAGAGCTCTGCTCTTATATTGCTCCATGATGAACATGCCTTGGAGTTTTACTTTTTGAAGCAAATACAACAGAGCTCCAAGTTAGTTCATATACTAGTCCATTTTTATGCTTTAAAAAAAAATAATCCTTCACAATATTAAAACATTCTAAAACAACTGTCAGACCTACGTACACGAACCAGAACAAAGTTATGTACGACTGCTGAACAAAAAGTATGTTCTCAAATTCCAGAACCATGTCGATTTTAGCATCTATTTATTACTACATACCCTTCTTCTCTAATGATGCAAATATGAATAAGATCAATCCCATCTCATCAGAGACAGTTTGTTCTTCCTATTTCCAACATCAGTTGGAATTTTTTCACTCCAACAACGGTCTTAAACTATGACGGTAATTGTCTTGCAAGTGTTAAGCCCTAAGGTGTTGAACAAAATGTCTAAAACACACTAAAACTTACCCTCAGGAGAAGAAATGCGTTCTTCAAGTTCCTCATATGTTAGTTTCTCTGGTTTGGAGATATCAATGAAATCTTGTTTATCTCTTTGTTGATTAAGAAGTCTGAAAGAGGAAAGAAGAACATGATGTAATAAGTATAAATGCTGAACTTTTAAACAAATAGTAATCTGAGATTTAAATACAAGGACTAAACCCATGCTTAGCAACAGAATAAACCAAATATAAAAAACACAACCAAAAAGCTGTAATGATTTCTGACTCAAAATTTAAGGTATTTAAATGCAGTTCTCTAACTTTTACCATAAGTCCATCTCCGATACCCATCTCCCTGCAGCCTTTGCCCAAGGCCTATATTTGACATAAAGGCTTTACATTAAAACAAAATACACTCTCAAAAGGCAGAAAAAGGAGTAAGGAAAAAAAGAAGAGATACAGTGAAATGTGAGAGTCAACCGAAATTAATAAATTTGCCTTTTTAGGCTCTGTGTTACAGTCTCATTCCCACTTTGATGTCATCTTAACAGATGTGTTTGAAATGTATTAGGATTAGATGTCTGGCAAAACATATATGCAGGGGTGAAAATCTGGGTGCTACAAAAAATGGGGTTAGTGCCCTCATTCTAAATCCCCGCTTATCTCATCAGAAAGATAATGTGAAAGAACAATATCTCCCACGTGACCCAGCTACTAAACTCTGACCAGAACTAGAATAGCCAATGGAGTAGAGGTCACTAATGAAATTCAGCAGCAGCACTTCATAAAGGAGCTTACTTCACACCAGCTGGTGCTCTTTGCAGTGGCATAATTATGTTTGTGCTTACAATTTATAAGGCATTCAGGTCTTCTATGGGGCAAAAGTGGACAAAAAGTGGGGCAAAACATACCCCTACAATGAGATGTTAAATAAAAAACGTAAATCTGGGGACAAACACATCAAACTGCATTGTCAGAAGGATAGTTCAGCAAGGTCAGTGGGTAAAATACCCTGTAAATTAAATACAACAGAGTAAATGGAATGTCAAGGTTTTGCAAGTCTACTTTTGTTTTCAGTCATTCCTTCACAGAAATGGTTAGCTGGTAAAGAATTTGCAAGGTTCAAGGACATGCATGGTACCTTCTTCAATACAGTGTCCTGCAACACTGCTAGAAAGACAGTCAATACGGTCTGTCAGTCAGACAACACTGAAAGTCAATACCCCAGATTCAGCCAACAGAAGAGGTCTGTCTCAGGAATACCTCCTAAACACATGTAATTCCAAACATATTTCAAAATTAATTCCACCAAACACATCTGGCAACCAAAATGTTACTTGTAGCTAATGTCAACATCCCATGAAACAGTACTGGTGTGCCAGTCAACAAATTCCTAAATTGCATGAGCTATGCTTAAAATTACTATTAAAGATTAAACAAAAAAAACCCACCACAATCTAAACTACTTTGTAAATGTCTGAAATTTTTTCACCTAAAATTTTTCACCTCACTTTTTTTCACCTAAAACTGGTAAAAATCCCCAGAGTTGGTTTCTTCAGCCTTAAACAAAAAAGGAATTGTTTAGATAATAATCTGCCTTATAATTCTAGTCTTCCTGTCTGTTAATTGGCTTCCTTCATACCACTCATATCTTGAAACATAAACAAGGAGCTCCTGTAGTCACAGAAGCAATTGTTCTTCCCCACTGACAGAGGTCTAACTTGTAATGACTTCCTGATGTTACAGCTTTGTATTTTATTTTCTTTTATTTTTACAAAAAGTTCCCATCACCACTTAAAGCCTACAGGTCATAAACTAAGACCACAGTATACACCAATGATGTGGCCTTTGCCTAATAATGAGAGTAATTGCTGGAAAAGCCCACACATGCATTTCTCAAATATTTTATGCAAAAGAAAACAGTCCAAAGCACAAGACATTTTAAAAATACTCAACAAAAGGATGTTTTCTGTTTAAGAAAGTATCAGGAAAGCAGCAATTCAATAAAATTATTGAGACCTCATACCCTTGGTTTGTCATGAGGAACCCAAGAAAGCAACAAACAACCCATAGCTGCCTGCCCAAACCCTGCCTGTTCTTTGCAACACAACTTGCTCACATTGTTCACTCTTCAGGCAGCGCAATCCCTATGTAGTCTCTATTCTCCCAAGAAATACTGTCCCTCACAGTATTTTCCTGTATCACCTTAACGTGCAGGTCAGCACTTTCATTTTGTAAGGTCTGTCACAGGAACACAGGAAACCTCAGACACAATGTAGAAAATGTGAATGAGCGGGGAAAAAAGAGACAGACCCTTAAACTAACCCCACAGTCCCTAGAAATCCCAACGGCTTTTTTTCAAGGTCAAGAACATAAAGGCTCTCCCCAAATTCTAACCAAATTCTAATGAAAGAGACCCTCTCTACATAAAATGCATATTGAGACTTGATAATAACAGAAGAAGAAAGTCCTACGAATGCCTGGTAGAGCTGCCCCAGGACAAGCTATCTGTCTTCAGCCATCAGATCTGGAATAATAGTTAGAAGGATAAGGCTAATTCAGGTGTCTCCTCTTAGGAAAGAAACATTAGAAACTAAGTACTCAAGCTTTTTCTTAAAAAACCTATTCAAGATTCTCAATTTTTGGAGAGTCAAGGCACAAGGGACAGTTAAGAACAGAAGAATTTAATACACAGAAATAGAAAATTCAAAGAGGAAAGGTAAGTAATTTTTATACAGTTTAATTTTGCCAAGTTATTAATTTACTTAAAAGACACCTTAAAAAAAAAAAAAGGGGGAAAGGAGAAATGTTTCGCTACCCATCCCCTTCCCAGCTGGCAAAGGAAACTGGAGATTCCGATTCTGAGAACAGTTCTACAGGCACATGAACAAGCTCTTTCGAGAAAAAAATATTTAGCATTACAGCTTGTTAATGAATGAAGTGAGAACGTACAACTGCTTGATTTACATTCTCCAAGAGACAGTAGAAACTACTGAGATTGAATCAGCAGAAGCTCATTAGTCAGGTCACAGATGTGAAAAATGGAGACATTAAAAACACGGCTTTTGCTCGAGGAATTAGTGGCCTTTTACCATCAATGGGGTTTTTGTGTATCAAATATAATCTGAACAGATTTTGAACACTGAGAATATGCAAAAGATCTGGTGTGATATGAGAAAGACAAGAGATTATAACTACTTTGGACAGGAATTCGTGATGAGCTCCTACTTTTATCTTTTTCTTGAGAAATTTTTTCAAGTCATTGAAGCATTAACATTTCCCCCTCTAAAGACCAAACATGGTCTTCTGAGATGAAATTTCTTCTCAAATTAGTCTACAATGTCAGCAGGAGTTCCTGTTAGCCTTGTCAGAATCACATTATATGGATGGCACAGAGATTCCTCTACTAGAAGAATCAAACCTGTCAAATCCCAAAAGAGCCCATGACAGCAAACTGCTAAAAATACATTTGCATTCAGGTAATTCATACAGGGGTGAGGATCTCTAATCGGATTGTTGTAAATAAGACATGACAAGTGATAGACAGTTAATTGGCCACTGTGGTACCTTCACATTCCCATTTGCAAGAGTACAGGCATTATTCTTACCCAAAACATAGACAGTCTACATTTTTAAATTATCAATATGGTCCAAAGTTATGAGACACCAGAAGTCAGATACATCTTACACAGATGCTTGGATATGTGCACTCCTCACATGTTTAAAAAAGAAGATTTTTTCATAAATACTATACACAGGCATGTAAGTTAAAATTACAAAATGAATGGCCTACTTGAACTGTAAAAGCAGCTGTCGTCATAAACAGGTAGATAAATGTTTCTTTAAAAAGCAGATTTATATGCAAATATTGCTTTGTAAACAATGTTACCTGATTTTCTGGCCACGACTGGATGGTAAGGAAGAAACAGAGTCAGATGATGAAAGTAGGTGTGGCTTTGAAATAGGAGAAAGTACCTGGTCAACACTCTGCTGTGAAGAGGCAAGGTACATGCCACTGATGTCTGCAGATAGAAATCCCATAAATTTATATTAGCCAGTTATTTTTCCTACCACTTCTCAGACATGGCTGTTTTTACAAAAAATGCATAACTGGACTGCGCAGGCACCACCACTGTAGGGGAACAAACATCAGAATCCACCAGAATTAATATGAACTTTCTTGTACTGTTTTTTAGGGTTTTGTTTTACTCCTCCTGTATGGCAATTCTTCTCTACAAGCCTTCACCATCATAAACTTACTCCACACATGTTTAAAAAAGAAGATTTTTTCATAAATACTATACACAGGCATGCAAGTCAGAATTAACTTACTTAGTTGATCAACTTACTCCTCATGAAGCCTATGACATAGCCATGCACAACTCAAGAAACAGCCATACTGTAGATTTGAAACAATCAAATTTTTTAAAAATTTCAATTGTTTTCTATTTTGCAGGCTTTTCTGAGTACTGCCCCTTTAAAAAACCTACTAAATAATTATTAGACACTGTGAAATTAATAGCAAATTACAATTTTCCAACCATTTCCCAAACACTAATGCCCTCCCCCTCACAATTGCTCAGGAATATTTGATAAAGACGTCACAGCAAAAAGAGCAAACAAAAGCAAACCTGGACCTTTCAGATTGGAAAATGCAATTGAACAGAAGTCAGACAAAGCAGTCTGGTGCTGAACAGGCTAGATACAACAGGTAAATGAAAAGATAGGAATTCAGAGGAGGGGGTTAAAACTAGGAAATTACAAAAAGTTATACTTTACAGCAACTTTTGAACAAAACTCTGCATTTTTCCTGTGACTTCTCCCATCTTTTCGCAAATAACAAATGAATGGAAAGACTGCCACTGCTGAACTTCTCTCTTCGCACAGCCCAAGAGGAACCCTAAAACACATGGCATTAGAAGCCGTCACTTACCATCTGAAATTTTCTTGTTACTGAGACTTCTTCCCAGTTTGGAAATGGGAGTAGAAGAAAGGTGTCTTGAAGAAGATGCTCCTCTGTGTGGTGGTGTTAAGGGATTTTTAAAGTCATCCACTTGATCAGTTCTTCTGATGTATTTTTCACCACTTGGACTGCTCAGGGGGGAATGCTGGGAGCTGGGACTATCCTCTACAAGTTCACACTGGTTAGACAAGGGGGGTATACTAACAGCAGACTGTATAAGTAAAGGGGACTGTGTCTTTTTCAGAGTTCTGCTTGCAGTCACACCCTGCAAGACTCTGTTTTGGTAATTCCTGTAGGCTTCTTCGAAATACTCTGCCTCTTTCTTCAGTTCTTTTATCCTAGCCCAGGTTTGGGATATAGACTCCAGGTCAGAATCCAGAGCAGCATTGCCTGGCTGCAGCTGCTGCTGATAGCCAGCTCTTGGCACACCATTTGCCTTCATCACATCAGTCATAACTGGATTCTTCAGGAACATGCTATCCACATAAATATCATGAGGTACAATTCTGTCACCAGCTAAGTCAAGAACAGAGCGGTCGACAAGCGAAGGCTTTGGATTCCGATACACTTCATTTTCCAGAGCTAAATGATGGCAAGAGAACGTGAGGGACAGTAAAGAGTGAGAGAGGGAGACCCATAACGAAACAGAAACACTAAAGAACAGTATTTCAATTCCAATTTGATAAAAAAGATTTTAACGTGGAAGTGGCTTAATTTTTGAGAATTTAAAGGGCTGATTTAAATGTATTTTTAATGTAGCTGCATAGCTACAAATGATGACTGATACTATTTTTTAATATTTTTAGCAGCCTCTGTATATGTAAAGCTACATGTAAAGCCACCTGAAGTATGCATGCTACAAAGTTATTTCTTGAATTATGTTTAAATAAATAAATAAAAATGAAAGCATCACCACTTTGGATATTATATCCAATTATTCTGCTAAAGGGGGAAGGAGACAGGGCAGGCCACAATTCCCTTCTATTTAGATAAAAAAGACATTTGGACAAAAAAAGCATAGGACATAAAAATGGTGTTCTTAAAAAAGGTACTTTGCAAAACATTGTCAGTTAAATGGAATGTTTCAGGGCTGCATGCTTCCTGACTTGTGCTTACATGCTTCAGCATGCCCAAAAGACCAACCTATAGGGTCTACTGAACTTTCTCAGAAAAAATTACAACACTGTTTTTATTCTACATAAATGGTTCTTCAATGACATCCTTAACTCTGACACAATACAGAAGTCCATGCAGTACTTCCAGTCTTTTAAAATATATATTTGTTATTTTGACACTAACAGACTTCCAATTCCAAATGGTAACAATACTTGCACCAGAGATAAAAATGTTCATATTGGTATAGCAAATCATATAAAGGATTGCATCATACACTGAATTATGGTGCAACACATGCTGCATGTAAAGAACAATCACTGTGGAACTTAATCCCAAAACTTTTATTTATCATACCCGATATTAGCAATTTGACAGAGAGGCATCTTTAGAACTACATTTCTTCAGTAAGCTGAATTGCTTTACAAAAGTGCCTCTCTCTTTCTAATATTCCTACAAGGTGCCTAAGTTGACAACTGTTTAAAAGTTAGATTTAAATTGGTGAGGTATGCAATAAAACTTCAAATTGATTATTCTGATTATGAACCTTAAAGAATCAAAATGCATTGAAACACAACTCGCCTCCTGGAAAATGGTGATCAGGTTGTCACCAAACATTGTCTTCATACTGAGGAAAAGCAGACAATAAAATCATGCAAGTATTCAGGGAGGAATGTTTTCCATTCCTCCTAGGTTTGTTTTCTGAAAGAAAGTTGTAATTAGTCTGCTCTTTAAAATGGACTTTTAAACGGATTTTTATTTTAAACTTGAAATCTACTCACTCATGGTATATTAATTATACACAACTGCAGCTTTTCTAAGCTTCTGCAAATTCTTACACTGGTTAGGTAAATGAACTTCATAAAGGGCTGCTCTGGTGCACGATACAAACCTGCCTGTGTTTGTTGCACTTGCAATTTTAGTTCTTCAACCTGCACATTTAACTTCCTGACAGTAGCTTCAGAGTCCAACAATTGGGTTTTCAACTGGGCACAACGCTCAACCTATAGGAGATCATGAGAAAAACAGAACCCAGCATAATTCAAACAAAAATGAATTCTCAACTGGCTGAATACTTGTTTCTCCATGTTTTTCATGTCCAGTCAAACCATATACACATAGTATCCTACTAAAAGTCAGAGCTGACAACTTATTGACTTGAAAAAATTCACTTTGGTTAAGTTAGCTTGGGGGTTTTTCGTTCCTTTTTGGTGTTGTTTTGTTTTCTTTAGAGTTGTTTACATAAAAACAAGCAGAATGCAAACAACTCCTGTAACTACACAGAAAACCCTGAACAAGATGACAGCAAGAAGAAAGGATTTAAATTGTTTAAGAAGAATGATTTACCTCACTTTGTAGCTGCTTTTCCAAAATCTGCCTATGACTTTCAAATTCATCCAGCGCCAGCCTCCTAGAATGTTCCACTCTCCTCAGCTCCACTTGGCAGGCCAGGTGCTCTGCTGACGGCTGAGACAGCTCTACCCAGAAAGATAAATACTAACCATGCAGCTGTAGAATAATGAATGTGCACTTTTCTACATGACAGCCCTTAAAAATGTAAAGCTGATTTGTTTTTAGGAACCTAACAAGGCTTTGAAAGAACTTCGGGATTTTTTTCCTGTTACAAAGGACTGACGTTTTTGTTGACTAGTCACTTAAGAACTAGACACAGTCCTCTTCCGGAAGAAAAGTACATTTTCCTATATTACATAACTGAGGTACATCACTACTCCCTCCCAATCTCAAATGCACATTAAAAATACTTGGAATTGTATAACTACAGTCAGGCAAGCGGTTAAAAATAATTATACAATGTTATTTTACCATTATTAACCATATTAATGCTATGGTTAGAAATATTCTTCCTATTATTATAGCTATCACTTAATTCAGGATTTCTACTATACAGATATGTTAAAGAAAATAAACTTACTATGTCAAGGACTGTTTCATTTTACACAAACATTAGTTGGGGTTTAACACAAGCTACTAGTAAATATAACATAAAGAACATATTTTAATGAAAATGTATTTCTAAAACAATACTTGTAGGAAACAAGAAAATGACTAAATCATTCACACTGACTGTCTCTAAGATGTTGGTTCTCACTGCGAGTCTCCTCCAGCTGTTGCCTAAGTAGTTTATTCTGCACTTGAAGCTCTAATTTCTCCTCCTTTAGCAAAGGATAGTCTGATACCTCTTGCAGTTTTTCTGTCAACAGCTGATTCTGTTTATTTACCAATAGAACTTGGGCCTTCATTGACTCCAAATCCAGCTGCAGATAAAGAACATTGTAGAAATTTGAGAATGGTCAAACTACTTAACAATGATTTTTTATTTCACCCTTTTTTTCTTAAATGTACCTCAAATGCACTAATTAGAATACAGCTTCTTCAAATTAATGTTTACAATTACCTCAAGCTCTTTCGTGCGTGACAGAGCTTGCTTGAGCTCCTCCTTTTTTGAATTAACTGCAATGGCTTCTTCATGCAAAAGAATAGCTTTCTCTGCAGGAAGGATTACAAAAGCTGAATTAGAATTATTTAGAGTATTACAGTAAAAAACCGTATCAGCAAAAACCAGTTTAAGCTGCTAACCCCAACATTCAATTTTATTCATGACATAAAAAAGACTGAATGTCATACAGAATCCTTCACTCTGTATATATACACACATGCATACATACGTGTATATATCCTTTAGAATTAAGTAAATCAAATTTATATGCACATGATATATATCATTTCTTTCACATGTCCCTAACATAGAAGTCTAAATACGTTGTGTGTCCCAGCTCTCTTCCTCAAGCTCCAATTAAACATCTTGTGCACAATAAAGGTAGGAACTGGCAAGCATTTCAGAGTTCAATTAGAGAATGAATGCACCAGTAGGACTTCAGAGGGAGCTGGGAAACTGAAAAAGGGAAATGCTTTGCAGCCTCTGTACCAAGCAGCAGCTTACAGTTGCCATCTGAACTGCAAGGAGTTGCTACTCTGTCACACCATCCTGCAACATATTTTCAAAATCTATTTTGATGGCTTTTCTGTCACTTTTACCACTGTTGCTGAACGCTGATTAGAAACAATAGCATACCTGTTAGTAAAAGATCTAAACAGCTACGTTTTTAATCTCAGAGAGATGGTTACCTTTATTTTTTTTCTCATCTTCAGTAACTTTGTTGGTTCTGGCTATGTATTCTTCTTTCAATTCAAGCTGGTATCTATAAGTAAAACAAATTATGTATTCCCAAAGTATGTGTGTGCACACATGCACATGCATTTGTGTAAATTCCAGTCTTTCCCAACTAATCTATAATCAACCAATTATTTATTGGCAAAATTAGTTATTACAGAACCACTGAAATGAATGGAAAGGGCCTTGCCAATAGCTTCATTTGACCACCTCCCCAAAAAGCAAGATTACCAACAACTCTAGATCAGGTCAGCTGTGGCTCTTAGCCAATTCTCAAACTCAAAGGGTGCGTATTCAACCACCTCCCTGGATGACCTGTGCCAATACTGCTCTAGCATCCCAGTAATTTATTGTTTTTCTCCCAAGCCACAATTTATGGACCTTGCTATATGAACTCAGAGGTTCTATCAGGGTCTGATAGTCCCACAATTGTCTTGAGAGACCTTTATAAGGCCCTCTCCCGTTTCTTCATTACTTTCTTGAATTGGGGAGCCCAAACCTGGGCATGGTATTCCTAGCACAGCCTTCACCAATACCTGAAGAGGACAATAACTTCCCTCAGTAGCTACTAACACTGCCCATCATACTGTTTACCTTATTTCCCTGAGGGTGCTGCTGGCTCCTAGTAAACCTGGCATTCACTGTAACTCCCACATCCTCTTCAGAAATGTCAATTCCTCTTCCCTATTTATGCTACTTCATAATGATATCTTTCCCCCAAGCACAGAACTTTGCAACTCTCCTTGTTAAAATTCCTAAGATTCATGCCAACACAATCCCCATACTTATCAAAGTCTGTCTAAACTGAAACTCTGCCATTTGTTGTGGAAGCTCATTCCCAATTTAAGCCTCACATTCAGAGTTGTTGAGGATGCCCTGTGTCAACACCCACATCACAAATTAAGGTGTTGGACAGTATGGGTCTCAGTACCAGCCCCAGGGCTTTTCTGCTCATCATCAGCCACCAGCTAGATAGACACTGAGGACTGCCCAGGTACACCACTACTCATAGCCCAGCCGTCATCCAACTTCGCCATTCAATTTTACTGAAAATTACAGAAGATAAGAAAGCTCAGCATTGTCCATGACTGGGACATAGATAATCAGTGTTTTCAGATATTGCCATACCCATCCTCCTGCATTTTTGCAAATGGTTCAGACCACTCAGACCCTTCTCCCAATTATGGTATTTAATGTTTACCATAGAAATAAAAAAGGATTCATTTTCTTGCAAGCATCATTATTTCTACACAATAAATAGTTCTTTGACACTTTTCATCAAGGATTTGGGACAAAAGGACATAGATTTTAGACATCTGCCATATGTCTAAAATATTGTGTATGTTAGTAAAATAAGCTAAACAGAGTTCACCCTTAAAATAATTTGCTTCTCCTTATGAACTAAAAGCATTTTACAAGCATTATTCATAACTACCTGTTAGGGACTAGGTAAAATAAGATACCAAGGAGGGTAAATTAGTTGCATTTCACTTTCTCTGACACAAACTTCAAATCTACTCAATTTCAGCTGAGGCATCATTCTTACCAACTTACTCTTCACATCTTTCCTCTGTAATATAAACAAAGGCACTCATTGCTCACTGGTTTGCAATAAAAAGTATTGATACATTGGGCATTTGGCTCAGCTGCCTAACTGCAAGACTGGTTCATGCCATCACATACACATCAACAATAATATGCCTGTGTTGAATTGCTAACTTTCCCTTCATTCTTTTAATTGTGGTCAAAGGAAGTCACTAATACTAATACTGCTTCATATCCTCTTGTCTAAACACGTAATATCGTATTTCTTTCCCAGATAACACACAAACAAAACTGCAATAATATAACCTACAAGCAAAAGAGAATTACTTTCTATAGCAAGCTTTTTCTGAACCTGACAGAACATTTTGTCTCCCTAGCACAGAGTTAAGCAATAATGTAAAGAATTCAAACTGATTAAAACAAAACTGTTTTCAAATTCCTTGTTTTGCTACACTTTTCAAAAGAAAACCTATAGAATTTATGATTCTGTTGTCACAGGAAATAGCATGTGTCCTATCAGAGGCAAAAGAAAAAAATTTACTTTAAGAGTTCTGTCTTAAGCTTTTGGTCATGTATCTCCTCTATGTTCTTCACAGCAACTTCCCGACGTCGAAGTGCATCATCAATAGCTTTATTTTTCTCTTCCTGAAGTTTCTGAGTGCTGAAATATCCACAAATATCCATAAATACACATGACCAGTTATAAAGTCAAAACATTAGTTTCTGGTTGGTTTTGTGTTGATTTTTTTAAAAAATAACATTTAGAGACACCAAAGGGGAATATGCTTGTTTGGAATATGGTAGCAATTTAAAATTATTATCAAGATCTGTCATTGTCATTCATTAAGAACAAAGAGATGTGACACAAACTAAATTGCCCTATACAAAATCCAGTATCAATCAACCATCCCGTTTAACCTTAGCTCAGTTTCCCACACCAGAAAGGCTCCAGAGGAGACAGTGCTAAACATGCTATTCTATCAGCACCCTCTGCTGGCTAGTTAAAAAAAACAAAACCCAACACATTTTTGTTAGTTGGATCCTCATTCTACTATAAAAAGCAGGTGTCAAAGTAATGACATTAAGCAGTATTAAGAATCTGGCCAAACGTGATCTAGTTGGGTTTTTTTTATTATTTAAATAAAGAAAATATATTGCTAAGGACTAGTTAACAAACAAACAAAACAAAACCAAAACTAATAAACCAAGACTAAAGAAGTAAAACAGCATGTACATGTTTTAGGAGTGTTAGGATTACATACAGTGTTGTTTTGTTGTTGGGGCTTTAAGTTTGGTTTTTTTAAGCATTTCAGAGCAAATATCTGGTTGCTTGCCTCCAAAGTGATGCTGCACAGTTTTGGTTGGACGAGAAGCAATACAAAAAGAGCCTGCTAACAATGACAGCATACAATATTGCTTGAAATGCAAAATATGCCTTATGTGATATATAATCTATTTCAACATCATAGAAGCAGTAACAACTTGAAACATGCTTTCCAGAAAAAGGACATCATTTAGCATTGTACATGTCTTTCAGCAACTTACACTTCAAATGCCTCAATTCTTTGCTTCAGTTCCACCTCTCTGGTCCTTATGACTTCAATATCTTTCAGTAGACTTTGTCTCTGAGCGTATACTTCCTTTGCTTCTATCTGAATCACAAAACATTTACCTCTAGTTTTATTTCACACTTTATACAGTATCTACTATTTAACACACTCAAAGTTTCAAGGATCTGTTTCAGTAGTTGGTGTTACTCCAATAACTATTATTTACATAGTAACCATTTAAAGTAATAGCCAGAGATAGATTTATTTATTTCCTTTTTCCTTTTACTCTGAGTAAAAATGTTTTAGATGGTGTCACTACTGGCTACCTGTAAACACTCTTCTTTCAAGAAATGGCATTGATTAAAACTTTCATAAAAGGAAAAACTGTTTTCTAAAAGTTACAGAATAAACATATTCAAACAGATAATAGTTTCACAGGTTCTTAATAAAAACAAAATTGAAAAACCAAATGCCACAAGCTCCTGAAAAAACATGATTTTAAACTGAAACTGAGCCAGCCATCAGTCCTTCAGTTTTTGCAATTTAACTTCTAGAAATCAAAGAAACTGTAAAAGGAACCCTCTAACTGATGAACATGCTCAAAACAAAAGTCATATATCTTCTTACTAATATAAAAGGGCTTTTCTTGTTCTTAAGCACACAAGCCATTACTTGTCTCCAAAGAAATAGTAAGTGCCTAAGAGGAAAAAAGTTATTAATATTGCCCTATGAGTGCATATCAAGTTTACAAGCCACATGCAGTTGATAGTGCTGAAAGACTTAGCTGTTGTTCCTGGTGCAAAAAATAAGAGTAGTTTGTCCAGCCATATTTCCTGGGCATAAAATTATCTTAGTAAGGGTTAAATGACCTTCTAACTTTAATATAAGTACATTTCAATTCAGTAGAGCTGCTGGTAAATGAAGCATATACTTTTCAGTGGGTGCAGAAGCTGACATGAGCAACCAAATACACAATGTGTGACTGATATGCTCATCTCGTCAGCCTTTTGTTTTCTTTAATTACTGAATAAATTTCATGCCCACAAAATAAAACTAGTAGCATAAAATAGACAGTTTTCTTGTAAGCTTCTAAGGATGTAACAATTAAATAATTTCATAAAGTAGTTATAAAATGTTTAACTTTCAGATTGGAAGGTTAATAGTAGGAGACCTGTAAGACTGCTTTGTTAACCAACCTTATGTGGTGTCTAGGGGAATGAAAAAAAACAACAAAACAGAAAACTCCACCACCACACCAAACAAAAAAAAACAAACCAACAAACCAGCAACCACCACACCAGAGCAGAAAGGTGGACAGCATTTGTGGATGACTAAATTATCTGGATAGAATGATCTACTGCAGACAGCAGAGGGGGTGGGTAGGCAAAGAGCCAACAGAACAGCAAGCAAATTATTCTTCCAAAAACTGAAAGGTAATAGAGACTGAGAGAAGCAATCTTGAACTATATGGAAATTACTGTGTGCTGCAGTAGCTGTTACTAGTATGGCAAAATACCAAGAGTTAACAGCCTAAAGAAGTAATTAAACAAAAAAAGTATTCAAAGAAATTAAGATGTTAGCTTATCATAAAGACAGTGGCTATTAATATTATTCAACATATAAAAACATACAGAAATGGTGTATCTATACCATCCAGACTATACATTCTATTTCGTTTAGAGACCTTCTTAGCAATTGAAATAATTCTTACGACACCTAAAAGCTTCACTCCAAAAAGAGAAAAGTCATATCCACTTTCTGTTGAAAAACTCTCAGTGATCTGAATTCAGCAAAGTTATTAAAAAAAGATTAAAAAGTATTTACTACATTTAGGTTCTTTAATCCTAGCTTACAGAACAGTTCCTCTTCCAGACAGCTCTACTTAAATATTTACTCATAGTCATTCTTGTTCTTGCTTAAATGTGTTCCCCCATTCATGAGAACAAAATTAAATTCAAAGTTTACATTAATAAGCCAAGTAAAATCTGAAGCTCAGTCTCCCAGTGAGAAAAGTTTCATCAACTCACAGAATCATTTTTTACTAGATTAAGAAAAAAATATTTGGAACTTTACCTCTTGTTGTTTTTGAAGCCTCTCAATAGCATTCCTTTCACGAGAAATCAAGGCTTCAGACTTTGCTTGATGTGTCCTCTCTAACTCATGACGCAGCTCAGAGATTTCTTTCTGGGTCTGCGCTTTCTCCTCCATTTTAATCTTTGCTATTTCAACTTCTTTAAAATGTTCCAGCTTTTACATAAAGGAAAAAGAGAGGGTTAAGTAGGGCTATCTTCAAATCAATAAAGACAATCCCTTGTCAGACAATTCTAAATTTCACTTAGAAACTGTTAGGAAATATCTGATAGCTTGAGGAAATTAAATTACTGGGATAAAAGCATCTCAGCAGCTCATAGCATTTGCATGTCTCACATAGTTTCCATACATCTATTTGACAACCAAAGCAAATCTTATACAAAACTAGTAGCTTTAGGCTCGAGCAAAACAGAAACCTATGAAGACAAACACACTGCAGGAGTGACAGTCTGCTTGTAATTAAGGAATGGCCACACTCTTTAATTCCTCCTCTGAGACAGTCTCTATTCTTGTCTCTTTCCCAAATAACTCCTTTTGTCCGGTTAGGTGATGGAAGAAATGGCAGAAGCAGACATGTCCTGAATTGCTCAGGAACAAGAGAAATTTATCCAGACACAAAAAAAGTAAAGGATATTTAAAAAACGCAGAACATGCAACTCCACTTAAAGAGGGTTACAGAAACAGAAGTCCTGAATCACAGACTTCTTAGCACAACTGAAAAAAAACAACACACAACAAAAACAATATGTAAATTCATACAAATAGGAAAGTGCACATCTTGCAAGTATACAGAAGAACCATAGGGGAACATCTCTCCAGACAATGTGTGAAGTGCAGTATCTGCAAGAGCAAACAGGGTTATAAAGAATTGGAATAAAAAATTGGGAGGAAATGGAAAGCAAGCATACAAGTGAGGAAAAAATGAAAAAAGAATAAAAACAGAATGATAGAAAAACTGTGAGACTGGAGAGAGCAAGGAGGTTTAAGAGGGGGGGAAAAAACACAGCAGGAACGTTTCATCAAGGAATTTGGGTCTGTGGGCATAAATTCTGTGAAAAATTCTGTGAAAAAAGAAATGGTGACACACTCAGCATCACTTGAACATCCATAAATTGGATTAGAAATGTCTTACAGTAATTCATGTCACATTACTAAGAAATCTGTCTAAAGTTAATTGAATTTAGAAGTTACTTCTATCTGGTTAAGATTCAAATCTCCTTTGTTACAATTCCTTTGCTGAAACTGAGACAAACCTAAAAAACATGAGAATTAATGTTTTTTACATACTAAAATGACAGTGCCTGTTGGGGAATAAAGCCTAAATGAAAAATGAAGGTAAAAGACCTTGTCAGTTTTAACTCTCTGTTCTTCTACTTGTCTAGCTGAATAAATATGACTAATTTGATTCACTTAGTTTATATGCATATGACTGAACTAAATCTTGCCATGGATGTAAAGAAAAGCAAGAAAAGCTTCTATAAGTAAGTTGGGGATAAA
This sequence comes from Chaetura pelagica, assembly GCF_000747805.2. Taxonomy (NCBI): domain Eukaryota; kingdom Metazoa; phylum Chordata; class Aves; order Apodiformes; family Apodidae; genus Chaetura; species Chaetura pelagica. Next base: position 1,084,768 of record NW_009952482.1, on the reverse strand, counting down.
ATGACAACCAAGGAAAATGTAGGCTCTCCCCTGAAAGAAACAGGAGACCTAGTTACTCAGAATATTGAGAAGGCTGAGGTTCTCGATGATTTCTTTGCATCAGTCTTCTCTGGCAAGTGTTCCAGCCTCATTGCAAAGTCCACAGAAGGTGGAAGCAGGAACTGGGAGAATGAAACACCCACTGTTCTCCCACTGTGGGAGAAGAATAGGTTTGTGACCATCTAAAGAACCTGAAGGTGCACAAGTCTACAGAACCTGATGCAGGAATGTTTCATCAAGGAATTTGGGTCTGTGGGCATAAATTCTGTGAAAAATTCTGTGAAAAAAGAAATGGTGACACACTCAGCATCACTTGAACATCCATAAATTGGATTAGAAATGTCTTACAGTAATTCATGTCACATTACTAAGAAATCTGTCTAAAGTTAATTGAATTTAGAAGTTACTTCTATCTGGTTAAGATTCAAATCTCCTTTGTTACAATTCCTTTGCTGAAACTGAGACAAACCTAAAAAACATGAGAATTAATGTTTTTTACATACTAAAATGACAGTGCCTGTTGGGGAATAAAGCCTAAATGAAAAATGAAGGTAAAAGACCTTGTCAGTTTTAACTCTCTGTTCTTCTACTTGTCTAGCTGAATAAATATGACTAATTTGATTCACTTAGTTTATATGCATATGACTGAACTAAATCTTGCCATGGATGTAAAGAAAAGCAAGAAAAGCTTCTATAAGTAAGTTGGGGATAAAATGACAACCAAGGAAAATGTAGGCTCTCCCCTGAAAGAAACAGGAGACCTAGTTACTCAGAATATTGAGAAGGCTGAGGTTCTCGATGATTTCTTTGCATCAGTCTTCTCTGGCAAGTGTTCCAGCCTCATTGCAAAGTCCACAGAAGGTGGAAGCAGGAACTGGGAGAATGAAACACCCACTGTTCTCCCACTGTGGGAGAAGAATAGGTTTGTGACCATCTAAAGAACCTGAAGGTGCACAAGTCTACAGAACCTGATGGGGTCCATCCATGGGTCCTCAGGGAGCAGGTGGATGCAGCTGCTAAGCCTCTGTCCATCATATTTGAGGTCATGGTGGTCTGTGGAAAAGAGATTGGCTGGATGGCTGCACCTAGAGAGTTGTGGTCCATGGTTCAGTGTCAAAGTGGAGGCAAGTGATGAGTGCTGTTCCTCAGGGGTCAGTACTGGGAACAGTGCTATTTAACATCTTTGTTGGAGACATGGACAGTAGGATTGAGTGTATCCACAGCAAGTTTGCTGATGATTTGAAGCTCTGTGGTGTGGTTGACACCCTAGAGGGAAGGGATGACATCCAGAGGGACCCTGACAGGCTGGAGAGGTGGACCAGTGCCAAGCTCATGAAGTTCAACAAGGCCAAGTGCAGGGTCCAGTATCTGGACCAGGCACAAATATAGGCTTGGGGGTGAATGGCTGGAGAGCTGTCCTGAGGAGAAGGACTTGGGGGTGGTAGTTGATGAGAAGCTCAACATGAGCTGCCAGTGTGTGCTGGAGCCCAGAGAGCAACTGCATCCTGGGCTGCATCAAAAGTGTGGCCAGCAGGGCCAGGGAGGTGATTCTGCCTCTCTGCTCTGCTCTGGTCAGACCCCACCTGGAATACTGTGTACAGCTCTGGAGCCCTCAGCACAGGAAAGATATAGACCTGTTGGAGAGGGTCCAGAGAAGGGCCACCAAGATGATCAAAGGGCTGGAGCACCTCTGCTGTGAAGACAGGCTGAGGGAGTTTGGGCTGTTCAGCCTGGAGAAGAAAAGGCTCCACGGAGACCTTAGTGGCCTTCCAGTACTTGAAGGGGTCTACAGGAAAGCCGGGGAGGGACTTTTCATCAGAGAGGGCAGTGACAGTCCCATCACTGGTTAACAGCTTTAAACTGAAAGAGGGTAGAATTAGGTTAGACATCAGGAACAAATTCTTCACCCTGATGGTAGTAAGGTGCTAGAATAGGTCACCCATGGAGTTTGTTGATGCCCCATCCCTGGCAATGTGTTCAAGGCCAGGTTGGATAGGGCTCTGAGCAACCTGATGTAGTGGGAAGTGTCCCCGCTCACACAAGGGGGTTGGATCTAGATGATCTTTAAGGTCCCTTCCAACCTTAACCATTCTGTGATTCTATGACTGACTTTAAATCTGTGTCTAAAAATCCTAACTAATTATCAGATTATCATTTTTCTATCCAAATAAACTATTGATCTTGACAGAAATTTATGGAAAAAACACAACTTATTAAATGAACTCCAGTATATTCTCTCTGCTCCTTTTTTCAGATAGAATAATTATTGATGGAGTATGTGACAAAAAATTTCTGGTTTCATTCCCAAAACGAAAAATTCTCTAAAAGAGCTGCCTTCAACTATAGGAAGGAAAAAAAATATAAATACTTAATAACATTGTCTGTTATTACTTTAGTGTTTCTGTGTAATACTTTGGAATACGTATGACAAATTAATTCAACTATCTACCAAGCAACACAGCAGCAATTCACATCTCAGTTGCTACACATTATATTGAAATACAAGCTTCAAAATCTTAACTTGGAAAGAAAATTAAGAGTATGACTAAGCAGAATAGAATTTTCTACAAAACAATATAATCAAAGAGCAAATAAAAGTTACCATATGAACACAATCAAAATAAGAAATAGCTGTGTTACAAATTAACACTAGAATAAAAAACTTAACATTCTGTACACTTTAAAGAAAAAAGGGGAATGGAAAACATACACGTGCTATACAATCAAATTAACAATTGATAGTGGATTAACTTAGCCTTCTGTGTTTGTTGTAACTCACTACTTTATCTTTTCTTTCAATTCACCTTAAGTATTAGAAGTCTGTAATATGCAAGGTCAAAATTAAGAAATGTGTCTCTCAAATTCAATGACCAAAGTTATACCTTTTGACACATTTCTGCTTGAAGCTGCTTCTCTATTTCTTTTCTATATTCCTGAAGTTTTACTTCTAAAGATTCGTATTTCTGATGCTGGGGATAAGAGTCTGCAAACTGTTCTTCAATCAGCTGAAGCTTCTCAGCTATAAAAGAGCAACATATCCATCATAATTTAAAACAGTCATCACAATTAGCCTACCAAAGTTCCTGCAGGAACCTGCCTCTATAGGAAGTTCCTTAGTTTACCTAAGTAGCACTGTCATAGAAAGACCTGTGTGGTATAAAAGCAGAGGGAGCACAGAAATTGCCATTTATCAGCTTTCTGCCACACAACATATACCTAGGAGGAGACACTTAGCTGTTTAGGCAGTATTTGTAGCATTACATAGTCATTCATCATCTTGATCATGACAAGAATTTTCTTTTGCACGCAACTTTTTTGCATTTTTTTTTGCATTGTTAATCTCACTGAAAGGCTTGCATAGAAAGAAAAGCAAAGGAGACATTTACAGTTCAGTTTTTCAGAACACATCTCAGCACATAACATTGACAGTCCACCTCAGATGTTCTTGCTCTTAGTTAAATGCCTCAGAAAACATCTGACCGATTAATTAAAAAAAAATAATCATAACAGGACCTTTGCCTTATTTTAAGAAAGGTTAGAAAACCTATGTACTAGTGATAGGTATAACCTGTACTCATCATTACTTTAGGCTGCATCTGAGTAAATGACAAATTTATACCATTCATACAATTTAGAAATCCACATTATTTACCAGTATGAAAACATGTGGGGAGACTTGTTTGCTGAGATAGAACTTACCAAGAGATTGTCTGAAAGGAGGCACTGAGGTTGTCTGAGTTTCTGTGTCCTGAGTTTCCTTACTTAAATGATGCTCTGTAAGTCCGATTAAGATCTGCATAAGAAAACCTATCAAGATCAAATATATTAGTTAGTTCTGTTTGCATACCAAATTCTTGAGCCTGTAAGGAAATTAACACTATCACTGTACAAGAAAACCTATTCAATTTATGGAAAGAGCTAAGTATTTAAGTAAAAATCTATACTAGTAAACTATGAAGATTTTTGTTATTTTATTATCTCACTCTCTTCCTTTCATTCATTTCTCTTTGTCTCTTTGACTTCCAAGGTCTTTTGAGAGGACAGATTATTACTCCTAATTACAAGGTCATTAAGCAACAGGAGTTTCTGAAGATCAGGCTACTTCAGGTTATACAGTATCATTAGGTTTCATCAAGCAGACATAAGAATTATTTGTTATATAAAACAATGGAAAGTCAGTTTAACTAGTTTTTGAAGTATATCATGCAAGCTAATATAGTCAAACACAGACCAAAACCTGGGCTTGCCAAAGTTATCTTGAAAAGTTTCCAAAGAGCATTACATTTAATACCAGATTACAATTTTTTTTTGTATTTCTAATATTCAAGTCATTTATTTTGTAGGTCAATGTTAACACTTAATCCACACCAAAAAGAGGTGCTGGATAATCCTGAAATATATTTATCATCCTGATGTACTGCAACTTTCAAAATCTTACCGAAGCTCTATTATTCCATACCAACAAATACTAGTCATTTTAATTTCTACTGCTTGCATCTTAATAAAAACAAAGATGACACAATTATTTATCTTTGTCTGTATCATGTATAAGCATCTTGTACCTTTATTTTCCTTCCGAGTTCCTGAAATCTGTAAGAAATAAAAGATACTTTAGCCAGTCTGTTTCATCACAACCATAATTTGAACTTCAGTTCAAAAACAAAATAAATTTACCAGTGATTTGTAAAGATGGGATTTTGGACTGATCCTCATCAAATGAAGAAGATCTTGCACAGCCCACAGCTTTGGGGGAAAAAAAAGATAAGTTAGAAAAGGTTAACTGATTTAAAATAATTTCAAAGATGTAGTAGGCACCATTTTACAGTTGTAGAATGTTTTCCATTCAAGAAAGATGTATTTATTGCCTTGTAAAACCATTCTCAGAGGCCTGCTATTCTACTACTACATTTACTTACCTCCACTACCTAAGACATACAGCAGCCAGCATGTAGTTCATCATCAGCTGAAGCTGTGATAAGACAGTTTTGTTTCCTCCCCATTCTGGACACATGCTCTTGCTACTTTCCTTGCTCCCTGATTTATCATATAAATCAGACAAGCTCACTAACCCAAACTACAACTAACCACTCACTGGGTCAAAAAATTTTCAGTTAGGAACAACTTCACCCCACTGCATACTCAGAGGAGAAACAAAGAGAGGGCAAGGACTGCCCTTTTCAGCCACAGCTTGTAGTTAGAACAGCTTAAAGTGACCACAAACTTTCAGGGAATTGAATGGCCAAACACAAGGCCAGCTTCAATCAGGATCAGATTCCCAAGTGCTCTGACACACAGTGTCACAAACAGTCATACCCAACTAGGACTGTGGGGAAGCAAGTGTGAGGTAAAGAGGCTTGCCTCTCCAGAACAGCATCCTTAGCTTATTGTCAATTTAAAATATTAATTAAAATTACCCTGAATAATGAAATATTTTATGGAGACAACCAGAAGCTGTACCTGTGGGGTTTTTTCACTATCACAAAAGGGTTTTTTTTTCAATTCTGTTGGAATACAACAACCCCCAAAAGGCAAAGTTCGTAGAAGCCTTAAAAGCAGCAATTTACTGAACTTACCTTCTTCTTCTCTAATCCACTTTCTGGAAAGAAAACAGAAAGCGAATACTCATAGCCACATCTCTGTAGATGATCTGCCACCAAACTGTTGGAAGCTGTGGTCAAAAGTGAACTTTCATCACTTGGAACAGCCTGTGGCTGAAGCTCTCCTCTCAAAATTGGGTGCATTAGGTCTTGGATTAGCTGTTTTCGGAGCTGTGTCTGATACAGAAACGACATTATATTCTCAGTTTACATGTTATTTGATTAGTTTTTATTTTTCAAAATTCAGGGGAAGTCTCACTTTACTTGTACATGTTATATTGCAACCAATGTAACAAAAACAGGCAGACTAACTTTAGCAAAACTTAGAATAGTGCTTGAGACACCATGCCTTTCTTCAAAATGCTCTAACAATGGCTACAGTGACCTTTGACTTCCCCTCAGTATGTATCAAATGTTGGACTAAGAATCAGCTTTGCTTTTCGTCAAGAACCCATGTAAACTCCAGTCTAGTACCCTTAGCTTCATTTTTACATCACTGCTTTCCTGTTCCACTTCCCTCTGGCTTAAATAAAGCCTGCTTGATATAGCCTCAATATCAGGTGTACTTGGAAAAAACTCTCTAGTTCTCTTCTGAGTCTCATGTCCACAAGCTGCTGCTGCCATCACAAACACAGATAGGAAAATAAACAGGAAATTCAATGTCTTTAATGTACATTATTTAGCAGGGAAGCAAAAGAGTACTAATCAAAAAAGCCTACAGGCACTAATAATAATTAAATAGCAATGTTTATTATTTATTTGCATTCTGTAAGTTACAACAAAGACAAAAAGTAACCTAAAATTAGAATATCTTCCTCCTGGAAAAGAAAGAAATAATAATTTTCTTTATATTATTATACAAATCGTTTATAGCATATTAAAAGATCATGATAGAAATAGTGGTTTAAGCTCTAAACTGCAGGTATGCAACAGTGACAAATTTGATGAAAGAATTACCAAAAATGGGATGAAATACTGACCAAACCTAAAGCTAGATCATCAGACTAGCCTGGTACTTTAGCACAGCTTTCAACAGAAATTAGGCTTACAATAGAGACGTGAAGACAACAGAAGAAAAAAATTTTCCTTAGTAATTTCTGAACTTGCCCAGTTTCAACCAACTTTGGTAGAGATGACATTGTCTCAGAACAACCGAGACCAGCAACCTCTTACACATGTTGTGACTAAGTGCAGGTGGAAACCACAGGGCTCCATCTCTGCCCCTACTATGGGAGAAGAAGAAAGACATTGTTTTCCATATGTTGGCCATTCAGAGTACCTGTAGCTCTGCCTCTTGCCAGCAGAAGCTATCAGATAAAAGCAGGAGAAAGCTGGGAGTACTCTCATTAGAACATGTAATCCATAAAAATCCATAAGAAATACATAATAAACCAAACTGTATTAATTCTTCAGCTCAGAAAAGCTACAGAATCTTAAATACGGTGTGTAATCTTCTAGATTAGACAGGAAAATGAATGTCTAGATAGACAAGGAAAATGAAGCAGGAAAACATACTTAAATAGCACGCCACCTGACAATTAGTTAAGTCAAACAAGAAAAGAAACAGTTCCAGCATTGCAGGCTTGATATGGAAATCACTGAGGGAGAAACAAGTTGTCCTGAACAGGGGATTCCTGGCCATAAGATTATCAATTATATTCTTAAATTATCAATCTTAATTATTATTTTTTTTCACGTTAATGAATTTGACATAACAGTATTTTTTTTCAATGGCTGGTGAGATAAAAATGTGTATTTAAGTATAGAAAGATCAAGGCATCATAAAAAATAGAATCAGATTATGTTTAAAGACTAGCAAAACTGAAACTGGATGAAATACAACATTTCAGCATTTAAAGCCTGATATAAATTTCTGCTAATAACACAAGGAATTTATTGTTTGGAAAAAGCAAGATGCGGATGTGTCAATCAATGACTAGCACCACCGGTGGGACATGCCTCAAAAAGAGATATATGCAGCCTTTCACACTTTCCCACCAAAACAGGGAAGACTTAATACCATTCTAAACTTTGACCGAAAAGCTCACAACAGTCATGATCTTCTTCCTTTAAAAAGGGGGAGAAAACTTCAAAGTGTGTAAGGGCTACCGGGATAACCACCAATGAGAATACTTCACCTACACTTGTTCAGCACTGTAGAACAAAATCACAGAATCCTAGCAGTTGGAAGGAACCTTGAAAGATCATCCAGTTCAGCCTCCCTGCCAGAGCAGGATCACCTAGAGCACATCACACAGGAATGCTGAAGAAAAGGAATAATTGCTGCCTACAAATAATCACGAGGAGTAAGAGCTACTTCCACTGAAGGATACTTTCTGCACAAGAAAAGAACACCATAGCAACCACAAAGAAATGCAGGCTACAAATCAGAACAAAGTTTCACTTCTGAACACAACCATATTCTAAGACATCCTCCTGAGTGAGCAAGCAGGGAGAAAACAGCTCAACTAGTTTTAAAACAGAACTGGAATAATTTAGGATAATTCACATAGTATGCTTACTTATAGTAGGTAATCAACAGACTTTGTGAGCTAAGGGATCTTTTCCAATCCTCTGTACCCATGTATTCCACTTCACTACCTATTTTTCCCAAGCATAGACATTTTTAAAGAACTGATGAAGGCCTTTAACCCTCCTGGAAAAGACTGAGACTACTCCACAATAAAATGCATTTTTGTCTAGGTAGAATCTTTTATCTGGCAAAAAGAAAAGCACTGAATACGAATCAGGCTGCGGCAAAAGCAATACATTGGGGAAGAGGGGAAAGCAGCTTCACTTGGCGTGACGCTGCCTCCGATGCTCAGTGGCACACCGAAGCACGGGTGGAAACAAAGCACACCTTTAGGGTGTCCAGCACACCTCGGCTTTTAAAAGTCTGATAGAGCCTTTTCCGGAGTTCATCCTGGGACAGCGTCTCCCTTTCCACCGAATCCATCCTGCCCTACAACAACAACAGACAAGACGTTACTGACTCCCAGCTCGGCCCCCAGCCGGCGAGACGCCCGGGCCTCCCCGTCGGGCAGGTCTCGCTGGGGCAGCCTCCC
>NW_009952482.1:1063918-1075754 GCF_000747805.2 Chaetura pelagica | reverse complement strand
CGGGCAGGGAGGGGTTCCCGGCCCCCCTCCCCCAGGGTAGCTGAAGTTCCCGGGAACGGAGCTGTAGGGCTTTCTGGGACTGTCCCACACCTGCGGTGCGCGAGGGAGCACGGTGCCCGCTGTCTGCCGCCCCGCCCTGTCGTAGTGCTCGTCGGTAGGGCCCTCTTGGAGAAGCAGATGAGGGGATTCCTCAGAGACGAGTACACCGCGTTATGTCACGGGGTCGTTGCTCTGCAGGTCACTGCGATGGTTGTCAGTGAATAACTTAAGTCATCAGTCAGTTGTAGCGTAGGTATGTTTAGGTAATAGTAACTAGGTTCACTTCCGGGAGGTGTTCTCATTTCCATGGAAGTTTCCTCCCATTAGAGTATAAATATGCTTACCTAAGAAAGCATTTATCTCTCTTTAGCTTATGGTAAATATAAGTAGGAAACATGCTGGCTGATGTTTAGGAGTGCTTTCACATGGATTAAGGGTTTGTATATAGGCTTGTTGGTAAAGTGTGCCTTTTATTTTTTTTAATAAGGAACATACTGAAGCATGTCTGGAAGTTTCTATTTCGTGATAGTTGGTCATCATGATAATCCCATATTTGAAATGGAATTTCTGCCTCCTGGAAAAGTAGAGTCCAAGGTGTGTTGTGTTTTTTTTTCTCCAGTGATACTCCTGTGATGTAATTATGGTGCATTTTCTTTGATAATTTTACAGTGTATTAGAAGTATAACCAGCATGTTGTTAAAAGTGTTATGAGCATCCACTGTGCTTTCTTTTTAACAGAAACGTTGTGAGTAGAACTCTGGAGTTCTTGAGTCTCTTGACTAATTCTTTGCCACATCATACCAGTTCTTCCTAAAACACGGTTTACTTAAAGTTTTGTTGCTGTATGGTGAAGAATATATGGCTCATAGTGTGTAGAGCTTTTATAATAACTGTTCATGGTGTGTTGCTTTTTACTGTTGCTCTATTTTAAAGGATCTGTATGCAGTAATAAGGCTAAATAAGGAACATAACTTTGAAAGCTCTAGTCAGGTCTTTATTTTTTACGCTATAAAGAAATCTTATTTTTTAAAAGCATTCATGCTTGCTGTTAAGTAAAAAAGGTTTTAAACTTATGGGTTTGAGAATGGAGATTTTTAAGACTTTCTTACTTTTAAGATGTAAGAATTTTAAGAGAAATTTTAATTTATTCTTTTTCCAGTAGAAACACTACTTACTGAATAAATCTATCCATTGTGCTATTACATCAAAAGAGAAAGCAGACTTTAGAATAAAAGTGTGTGGATCTGTGAGTGTCTCAGAAAAAAATCATTAGTAAGACTAGTCAGACTGGGCTTAGTGTGAGGCTGTGTCAGATATTTTCTACATTGTGCTAATGGAATTAGCTTAGCTTGGTTAAGCTTCTTGTCTGACTAAGGTTGAAATACCAAATTTTCTGCCAAGACAGAATCTAAACTTACTGTGCACTGAAGGAGAACTAGATATTTATATGTTTTGACAACTATTGCTTCTGTTTCTGAGACATGCCCTTCAAGAGTGAATTCAGTGCAGATGCATGGCTGCATGTTAGCTGCAAATAGCTGACATTATTTGCATCATGTACATAGTAAATCAGCATAAGCTTTTGCCCCTTAAGCTTCACTACTTAATCTCGTCCTCAGTGTGGTGTAATGGAACTTGTAAAACTTTTAATGCCATGAGCCAAACTTGATTTGGGGGAAAAACATAATGCACTGAGAGTTGTGAGAGTGGCATAAATAGCAACCCTGTATTTTGAGAAAGAGAGCAAGACTACTCATGTTTCCAGTCTCATAGAAAGCTCAGTGGTTTAGTCCCATGTTTCTTCTTGGCAACTGCCCTCCAGTGTTCTAGTTAGTATACAAAGTCAATGGCCCTTGCCCCACACAACTCTTGTAATGTTACGGCCAAACAGTGTAATCCTGCTATGGGCATTTGTATTTGTTATTAGAAGAGGTGCAATTTACATCTGCAAGCATCCATTTAATACCAGTTGCAGGATGTTTTTCTGCACTAGGAAAAAGAAAACACTCCAAACCAATAAAAATTTGTATGTTTCTAGGCAAATAACCTGAAAAAAAACCAGAATCTCCTAGTGTTAATGTTACTGGTATATCTTTTCCCCAACTTTTAGGCAGTGTAACCTATTGTTCAATTTCTGCTAAATTTCTGTAAATTTCAGTAAAACAGGTGATTGGAAAACAGAGGAAAGTATTTTCATCAGGGCCTCTGTTTTGGAATAAGTTTGCAGTGGGAGATTACCCACTGATAAACAAAATAATTTACAATTGAATTAATTCTTGAGCTATAAACACAGGCTTTATTAGTTTTGTGTCTCTCAAGACTGTTTTTTGCAGGCTTTTTTATTATGACCCTGTTTCTCCCTTGAAATCAAGTATCATGACAAAATATACTAGTTTTGTTTTATTACAGGATGGCAGGTATGTGGCAGAAAAGAAGGGTGTATATATAACTTTACATAACTTGAGCACTAGTTGTTTAGCAGCTTGGGCAAATTAGTTTTTGTATTTCACTGAATTACTAACCCTCTATCTCCTGGAAATTCATTAGGATGATCATCGCCATCTCAACCAGTTCATTGCCCATGCAGCTCTTGACCTAGTAGATGAGAACATGTGGCTTTCTAACAATATGTATCTGAAGACTGTGGACAAGTTTAATGAATGGTTTGTTTCTGCTTTTGTCACAGCTGGACATATCCTTCCCTCTTCACTTTCCTTATATTAGGTAGGAAAAGCCTTTTGCCAGAAAGCGACGAGTCAGATTAAATTAGTGTGGAACAGATTTCTCTGGCTATTCACGACTGTTATTGCTAGAGAGCCACCAACTTCAGCATGAAGTATGTTGGTAGGCACAGCTGTTGAAAAATAGGACCAACTGGAAAGATGGATTTTTTTTCTTTTGGGAGGATCTGGAATAGCCTACTGAAGTGTGGAGCTCAAATGGAGTACAGGAAAAAGGAATGAGGGAGGAGTAACTTAAGAAGGTGTGAGCAACCTTCTATGATTCTCTTGAAAATGTGCTGTCAAGGCTTAATCTTATACATAGATAGTCCTAGAAGTGTTTACTGTGATGCTTTTGTTATACATAGGAAGCAACATTGAATGTCGTTTAAACTTCAGGGGTAGATGACAAAGGTACTGAGAATATCATCTACATTCAGAATTGTCTAGCTTTAAAAATAATAACCTTGAATAGAGAGGTGATTATTTTTCTTTTCAGATAGGGGAATTCTAAAATAAAGAGGTAATGCTTTCTAAATTCACTGCTCCAGGTTCTTATTTTAATGCTTCCTGCTGTAGTCACTGCTATTTCATGTACAGCTAAGCATTTTAAGTATATGTAGAATTAGATGTAAATGCTTATCTCAGGATATGTTAAATGTCTCTCTTTTTCATAAAAGTTAAATTTTCCTTAATTGCTTTACATATGAGATTTATAATGCTTCATGATGTAAGGCAAGAAGACGGAATTAAGAACTTCTTTAATGATGTGTATGACTTGTATATAAAGGTAAGAACCTTCTTCTTACAGTCTCACTGCAGTACTTTCCAGTGTGTTCTGTTTTATGTGCTCAGGCATGCTGGTGTGAGTTTTCTCGTGGGGGCCTGTGTAAAAGGAGAAGCACCCCACACTGTCCATATTCATTGATACTGTGTGATGTAGAGGCTGTATTTTCCATTAACAGAATAGATTTTTATAAATTATTATAAACAGTGGTGGTTCAGAATTTATTTTCATTTTAGTCAGTGATTTGAGGCAGTATTGTGTCATTAATGGTGATAATGAAAGCAAAGGACTGTTCTGCAGTAGCCCACTCAAGATGTTTCACTCTCAGTACAGGAAGCCCATTTTCTCGCATCCTGGTGATACTTCCACTAGACAGGGCAATTGCAAGTACTGCCTGGGAGATGGTCATCTCAGTCTTCTGCAAGGACTCAAGTGATGCTAATTTCCATTATGGAAATGTCCACCAGTATCATGATGGGTTTGTTCTGAGGAGCTGGTACTGAGGGATGGCTGTGCATATAGATGAGGAGAATGCAGTGCCCTGGAAAGCAGGTGACTGTTGAGGACCTCAGTGCTCTTATGTGGCACTAAATAGGCTGAAAAGTAATAGTAGTTGTCATCTAAAGTGATATTTTCCAGTACTGGACATTGTGCTTATTGAGTTTTTCTTCTTTCCTCAGTTTGCAATGAATCCATTTTATGAACTCAATTCTCCCATTCGATCCAGTGCTTTTGAAAGGAAGGTACAGTTCCTTGGGAAGAAACACCTTTTAAGCTGAATAAATAACTTCCCCGAGTGAGCGCTCTTTCCAACTTTCCTGATTATTTGTACTGTAGTTCTTATGGCTATTTCTCTTTATGTTTGATACACATCTTTGTTAAGATCAACAAATTGGATACTAAAGGACATTTTTTGGGCTTGTTTTTTCTGGTACAGGTAAGAACAGCCAAGCTTTTCTGGTTAAAATGCCTATCTTAGTAAGTTTCTTCTCATGTGTTATGAAAACCAAGTTTGAAAATGTCAGGGGCTGAACAGATACAAACTGAGATGTGGGTATCAACACCTATGCAAAATGTAAGCCTCTTCTACAGGGTGGGAGGAAACTGGACCTTAACTCAAAAGACATCTTCAGGCATGTGATTTAATGTGATCAAAAGGGAATTCTTGACTGCTTGGCCTAAGTGGTTGTGTTACAAACCTTTCTACTTACAGCTCTTCAATAGAGAACTTGCTCTGCAGAATAACCAGACTTAATTATACTCTTTGTGGTATTAAACCAGATCTATATTTATATTGTAATGTGCAATGTATGTATTATGAAGTGCTAAATAAAAAGAAATGAGGATATATCAGCAAAGCTTTGTCTTCAGTGTTTCAGGAAGTTTTGAGAAAAAAACTTAAAGCTTAAAACTGCACATTCACCAGATGTTTAGTGCAATTCATGTTTACCTGCAGTGTTGCATTAACAAAGTGAATTAATAAAGTAGACCAGAACAGCTGTGTCTATCCTGATTTTAATTCTAATTTAATTAATTCTAATTTAATTCTAACACATGGAAAAAAACCTAAACTAAATTGGCATGTGTAAACCCACTTTTTTCCATTATGTCTGCAACTGCTGAAATTTTGTGAAAATATATTTAGACTTGGAACTTTGAACCACAAAACTGTTGAGGTCTCAGAAAGGTATTATTTGGCCTGGCTGGCTACTATTCCATTGTAAAATGTGGTTAGGGACCCTTTTGCAAAGCTTATTATCATTCCAAAATACTTTTTAAATGGGTCATTTGGCATGCATGTGCCTAGTATTTTGGTTGGTTTCACAATCCTTAAGTAGTTTGTTTCCTTTTGCAGCCAAGCTGTATAAGCTATCTTCTTGGAAAAATTTTTAAAATCTGAAAAGTAATTTCCAGAGGAAGTGACATGCTGTTCTAGGAAGTACATTTTGCTGTTCTAGGAAGTACATTTTGTATAATTAAAGGGACCACATGTGTATGTGCTCTAAATGTATTGACAGTCACTATTTCTTTGTAATTTACACTTACTGCTAAACTGTCACTGTAAAATATTCCATGAGAAAAAAGCCACAATTATAAAGGCTGCAATATTTACCTTAAATAAACTGTGGAATGATGCAGTATGGATGCCTGTTGAGTATACTTGAAATGATTTAGAAGGAAACTAGATGATCACAGTAAGGCTACCTTTATTGGTAGGGTGGCACATTTAGATGGGAATACTTGTCTTTGCAGTAGTTATTAATAAAAACTGCATTGTTCAGCATTTTGATGATGTCATGCAGTTGTATGTAAATCACCTACAGTTTTTGGATTGTTTTACTTTATACATGAAAGCAACAGAAACACACTTGAGGTAAAACATTCATATGAGGAGTTACTACATTGGAACCCTTATAGCACTATGGTTGGAAAAATGCTAAGATTCACTGAATACGTTAAATAATCATACACGTGGCAGTATGAAAAGTTTTGGCAAAGACAAAAAATGAGGGCTGTTTCCACTTTTAGAAACTCTAGGGTTTTGATAATTGTATTCTTTTCTGCCAGCACACAGTAGGAAGATCTAGAGAATGAAAGCATTTTTTTCTCTTGTCTGATCTCTGAAGGTGGTTAGCCAAATGGTACTTGTTCTTATGTTTTCCCCCATCTCTTTCCCCTCTTCTTCTGAATATAGGAGTTGTAAGTGGGAAATCATGTCCCATAGGTCTATCTAGGCTTTATGAAAACAGACTGCTACTGGACACAGGCAATGGAGAATTACATGCTAACTCACTACATTATGACAGTGAGGAACAATGTCTTATGACAGAATTTGGAAAAAAATTTGGCTATCTACCTGTTATGCTTTAGTTTGTGACTTTTTACAATAAGCTGAAAGACTGCTGTCTGGAGTGACAGGTGAAAACTACCTTGTGATCAGCTGTAGTCACCTATCAGCTCTAGGCCTGAAAGATGCAGGTCTAACATGCATCAGACAATCAACATTTCCAGCAATACAAAGGCCAGTGGTCAAGGCAGGAGAGAGGCCACTTTGCACTTTTAACATGAGCTGTTTGCTGTGTCCTCTATTTTTTCTGCCCCATCCTGTTTTGCTGTCTGTCCTAATATGCACAGCTGTACCATTTAAAGGGCATCTAGAACTACATCTGTATCACACTCTACATACTCTAGATAGTTGAGGACTCCCTAATATTTGAGGTCCATTAGTACTTGAAATAAATCAGTCAATTGAAACATAAGCCACAAGTGCCTACCTTATCTCCCTATGGAATGACAGATGGCAAGTTTTAAGAAAGTACAGAAATGCCTGTTTGTTACTAAACATTATGAAGATTTTTGTTTTGTTATGCTACCTGTCATTTGCTTTTCATAGGACTTTTGCTTCTTTCAGGTATTTGATAGTCTCCCTCTCAGACTTAAATCCTGACCTGAACATAATTCCTATACATCCTTATTTGTTATAGCATATAAACACCCTTTATCTTCACTAGCTACTTTTTTTGACTAGTGTACAGTCATGGCACCACAGCTCCCAGAGCACAAGTAATACACTTCTGTACTATTAAGTTTTATTTAACCTACTTCTAAGAGGGAGGCTTGGTAACCATAGTGTTACATGGAAATAACACAGATGAGAAAATACACAATGGAAAAACACAAATGGACTTTTAAGGACAAGAAAGACCACAATGGTTCTCCTCTTTATTTCTTTTAGCATCCTTAGTCATGGTAACTTCACCTCCTGTTTTGTTTCAACCTTACCTTTGCTAAAATGAACATTAAAGGAAGCTTTAAACAGTAAGGCAGTAGTGTTTTACAACAATTTAATGTCACTAACTTAGTAGCCCTCAACGCAAGCAATCTTTGTTTTTAAAGCTTTTTGGTCTGTTAAGAGGAATTTAGCTAAGATTTTCTTCACAGGTCTTTTCACTCACTGGCTAGAAATGAAACATAGCAGAAGTAGCAGCTCAATCTATATTCAGCTGTTAGGTCACTGAAGCTTAAAACAGTTCTGTTGTTGCATATGCAGGACTGCAAGAAGGAACTGTTAGGCTTAGAACGTACAGAAGGTAGAAAGACATCACTTTGAAGCAGCAGCACTATAGCATAAAGGTGTCCTGGACAGGTTCAAGCAAGAATACAATACATTCAGGAAAGTGTACTGAGAGAGACAAGAATGATTTGTTTTGCAAGCTTTACTTCTGAATCATTACACCTGGTACAGAGTGAACAGATATGTTATGAGAAAACTTTAGCTGTTAATGTACTCGCAAGAAAGTCTTTTCTATTGAAACATGGAAACTGCTGTACAGAAAGCAGTCTGTAGATTAGCAAATAATATGGCCTGTCCTGTAGGCCTCAGACTTCCTTTTGAAGTCCACAACAGGTGTACGTGCATGCCTGTTGTCAGATTACACATTGAAGCAAGTGTGCGATCAAGTTTGCTATAGTAGGACAGTAGATAGGCCAAGCACCAACTTTCAACTTCTTGTACAAGTATTGTACCATTTAACTGCAGAGAGCCTCAAATATGCCACCTGTTGTTTCACCTGCATTACTGCAGAAAGACTGTCCCTTAATCATGTAATGAGTACAGTAATATAAAAGACATTGTCTTAAATGTGTAAGTCCATATCCTAAAATCACAAAGTAAGTAAGGATCAAATTCAGCTTAATCACTAGGTGCAGGTATTTACTTGTATTAGGGCTGAAAGCTGTCGCAACCTACTGTAAATCAAGAGCTTCCTGAGTTCTCTACATATTGCCAATCCTTAGTTTCACAGTGAAGAGATTACTGGTAAACACATTCATAGCTCAGGTGAACAAGGAAAAAGAGGTTTGGGACTTTAAGGCTGTATACTAAACGTTCTCTTACAAGTATGTCATGATGTGGATCCCTTCAAGTGCAGTTAAAGCTGACTGAATAAAGCATATTTTTTTCATATCTAAAAATAGTTATACTTCAGTGACTCAATTTTTATTACCTTATTGAACAGGAACATGCGAGAATGGGACTTAAGGCAAAGAAATGTCTTAACTCATCAGTATCCTGTGTTAAACTTGCTGAAAAAATTAATACAGCATTACAATAGTAAATGAAAAAAATGGACATTAAATATGTAGGAAATTTATTTCCTACTTAAATTCCTACACAAATTATAGTAACATTAGGCAATTAGAGAAGATCTGGAGGTAATTTATATTAACTTATAATAAACACATCAGAGATGAAGTACCACTCACAGCAAAAGGAATGTAGTGACACTGAAGTTTAATATCTAGCATTGTTAAGAAACTGACTTATAGAGAAACAAAAATGGAATGCCAATTTCATAAAAATATACACATATAAAAGTATCTTTGTGCCTGAATTCCAGAACAGTTTCTCCAAAGTAGTGCTTCTAGAACTTTCAAGTTTTAATTATATTCAATGTATTTATCATTTGAATAAAGTTAGCAAATTACATTCTTACATTATTGTTTTTACTTGACACCTTCCTCAACAGAAAGTGCCACTAATTCAGTAACGGGTCACTCATGGATGCGTTTTTTTTTTCTTTTGCTCCCCCTAGAAAGCAGCAGAATATTGCAATTTTAATATTAGAGTGAAACCCATTTGTTATTTTATCTACTACACCTTCCTCATCCTTTAAGAGAGCAAGCTAGTCAAAAGTAATTTGGCAAAAAAAAAAAAAAGTCAACAACAAGATGAACTGGGTTTCGGTTTCCGATGAAGGTTTACTGTATCTGTTTGAATAAAGTGATCTGATCTGTCTTCAGAGGCTAGCACTCTTCTAACTGCTTCTTCAAAGGCTGCTGCAACATTCGTGGCATCTTTTGCACTGGTTTCAAAATAGGGATGGTTGCCATTATTCCTGCACCAGTCTTGGGCTTCTTCTGTAGACACTTGCCTGTCATCAATATCAACTTTGTTACCCAATATCACAAACGGAAAACTTTCAGGCTCCTTGACGTCTGCATAATAAATGAATTCTTTCTTCCAGTTGCTTAAGTTTTGGAAGCTTTGAGAGTCATCCACGCTGAAGGTTAGCAGACAACAGTCAGAACCTCTATAGAAAGGAGTCCGCAAGCTCCGAAAACGTTCCTGACCTGCCGTGTCCCATATCTGCATTGTAACAAAATGTCCGTCAACTTCCAACTCTTTATTTAAGAATTCCACACCTATTGTATGAAACAGCTGTGCATCGAACTTGTTGGTGACATATCTGTTCATAAGGGAGCTCTTCCCAACTCCACCATCTCCTAGCAGTATTACTTTAAGGAGTGATGATTTTGCTGCCATTGTTAAGAGGAACAGATTCTCCTGATTTCCTAGACCTGTAAAGATTCAAAAAAATAATTAAAAAGGTAAGAGTTGTGATCAGAAAAATTTACAAACACAACTATAAAGTGTTAAAGCCTACCAACATAGTTTAATGTACAAAAGCAGAAGTGCTAAAGAGGTGAAGCACAGATGTTCATAGCACCACTCAAGAATACTGTATGTTTAAGAGGTGTCTCTTCCACAGACTATAGTCTTATGGTAGTCTAAGCAACATGCTGCATTAATTACTGGTCTATCACTTAAAATCCAAAACCTTTCAATGCTGGTGCAGAAGGGGTATCAAATCACTTCCAGAAAGTGCAACAGTTAATCTACCTTCACTCAAAAACATCCACCGAAGAAAGCGGAGTGAGAGAATTTTATAGAGCATGTTCCTTGAACTAGTCACTTCACTGCTCTAGTTCATAAGCAAAATTATTTTTGAACATGAAAAACTGGAGACAAAGCTTTAAGAATAAAGTAGTACATTATCCATTACACTGGAATAACTGCTGCACTTGACCCAAAATTGCAACCACACAAGTAATTTTAAATCAACTGACCTTGTTATTTACAGAACAAATGCAAATGCTGTCATTTCATTTAAAAATTTAGATGACTAGGTCTTGGTACACAAACATTCAGTATTTTACAGTTTACTCCTTGCAGAACAGCCATGAGGAATGGAACACTATTATAAGTACTACAAAAGCACATTCACTTTTGCTACTTCAAGTGATACTCAAGATGCCAAATACTGAGGCCAAGCCTATGCTGACAGTTCAGTTAGTAGGTATCAACTTCCCATGGTAAAGCTGTCAAAAAACCTGGATGTGCTAGTGAAGGCACACCTGGATGCCAGCACAGGACTGATGAATTAGTGGCAGTAGTGGAGCTTTTTTACTGTTAGATTCCAGTGTTTTAAGTATACATTTTATTTATCGTTTTTTTCAGAAAAAAGTGGTTAGCTTATTAGTGTTTTGTACCAGCCCAAGGTTTGCCCTCATTACAGTAGCGTCATCTACTGTATTAAAATTGCTTAGGGATTAAGTTTCATTTTAAAGAGCCCAAACTTAAGTTTCTGTACAGAAAGAACTGGTGTTCCTACCCATTACTAAAAAAGCTCAAAGTAATTCAGCCAAAACAGGCTTCTCTGAAAATAGGAACTACTTAAAATGGAAATGGGTCATAAGTTGCTTAGTCCATCCCCTTCTCTCAAGAAAGGAATGCAGTCTTTCTAGTCGTAATTAGCTTTACTGGCATATACATCACCACAGAGTATGGTTATGGAATTAATACCTGATACAAGCTGCATGAGTCTTATGACTCTGTGCTGCCTTAGAATCAAGGCCTATACTAGAAGCAAGAAATTTCAGGAATTTTTTCATCTCTAACTTTCCATCTTTGAATGTTTATTTGTTAGACACGATGCACAATAAAAGAGAAGAAATGTTTTACAGTTTGAGAGCAGCTGAAGCCTCAACACAAATTTCAAAATGTACACAACAGTGGCTGCTTCCATTAAAAATACGGTTAAAGCAAGTAATTTTATTCATTCATACTGTGCAATTAAAACCTATGTTTATAAATCCTTAATTTTGCACAGGTTTGTATCACAACTATGTTAAAAATTCTTCAGAACTACAAGTGGATAATTATATCCCTTTCAGAGAGCTATGAAATAATTGCAATGGCTAAGGATATGAACATATACATTGTTATGCACGTGAAAAACCTTATTATAGTCACAGGACTACTTGCATATGAGCTCTGGGTTCATGCTGAAATCTTAATGGTCCTGTGTCTTAATTTATCTCCCTAATTCCTACTGTTAGTTAACAAGTTATCTGAGCTATACCATTAGATAGGAGCATCTTCTTAATAAATAATACGTTAATGAGAACAAAGGTACTCAATGTTCCCCTGTTCTTCTATTTCTGTGTA
>NW_009952482.1:1057383-1063582 GCF_000747805.2 Chaetura pelagica | reverse complement strand
TGTAGGGAACAAGTTACAATTTATTTTTTATGTCCTACTGAAATCACAAGCTCCCTAAAAGGGATAATGTGAAAAAAACCCTGTTAAGTAGTTCTGACTGGTACTATGCACTTGTTTGAAGAACTGCAGTGGTTATCATTAAATTGTCCATGAAGCCACATTTTAATAAAAATACAACTAAGGAAACTCTGTTAACAGTATTTAGTACTTTGGTGCATCCAGATCTGCAAAGTTAATTTGCACTATTTCAGCTGCGGGCCATTACAGTGTGTTCTATGAGACTGATGACCATAAAAATACTTCTACTGGGCAGACAATTATAGACCAGCCACAAACAATCAGAAGTGTCTTTTCAACTGTAATCAAACTGGTCTTTCCACATGAAGGCTACTGAAACAGTCCTCCCAG
The DNA here is from genome assembly GCF_000747805.2 of Chaetura pelagica. Taxonomy (NCBI): domain Eukaryota; kingdom Metazoa; phylum Chordata; class Aves; order Apodiformes; family Apodidae; genus Chaetura; species Chaetura pelagica. The sequence continues at coordinate 1,063,174 of NW_009952482.1, read as the reverse complement.
GACTGATAAGCAAGTATCTCCACACAATGTTGCAGGCAGCGTCACTTTTCAGGACATTCAACTTCCACAGTAGAAGCTGTCATGCCTAGCTAGCAGTTTGTGTTTTTGTACAGTTTTTAATCCAAAATAAATTGATTATATGTTCAGCCATTTAAATACATGCTCACAAGCTGGATCTGAAGCAGCAAAGCAGCACGTTTAAAGGTACTAAGAAGCATTTTTGTTCGGAGGCAGCAAAGGCTATACACTTACAGGTTATTTTTGCTACAAGGGACTCATCTGTGGCCCCACTGATCATATGATTTCAAGTACCCACAGAACCAGGATGTTTTCAGCACAGCAGGCTGCTGCATTTTTTCCACTTACACATCTTAAGATTTTTAAAGAGCTCATTTTTTTTTTACTGTTTTTTTCTACAATACAAAGCCTTGATGCTCCAACAAACAGAATAACTATGAAATCCATAAGACTCCTGGAACATTAATGTTATTTATCCTATTACATACTTTGAACTCATCTGTATAAAATGCTTTTTGACAATATTTTGGAAGGAACAATCAACATCTGATACTGAATTTCTGAAGATTTGTTACCCTAATTGTTCAGTTTAAATCATCATTCAGCACCTGAAACAAATTTTGCAGTGTACAGCTTGTTTTAATCAGTATCAGGAACTGTAAGATATCACTATTTGTTCCAGTTACTTCTTACTATACTGTGCAATTTTAGTAGTCTCAACCTTCTACATAGAGAAATCTCTAAAGAGATTTTTCCCCTCACATTCCTCTATCATTTTAATATTCAAAGAAACTCAGATCATAACAGTTTCTGAATTGCCTCCACCAACTTCAAAGGACTCCGCTCTCACAACACTGAATTCAACATTCCTGTTAAAAGCAGGGAACTTAAAAAAAAACAAACTTTGAGTGCATTACAACATCTCTGAGCCCCTCAAAGCTTAGAGAAACACCACTGCCTTGTGCAATCTATCCATCTATACTTTCTTAATTCCATGACTGTCAGCTCCATAGCCACATTTTACATGCGATTACCTCTTTAACACTAAGGTACTAAGGCACCACTGAAAGAAAAGCAAGATTCTTGGTCTAGAAAACCATAGCAGCAACATGCAAACTTAGCTTAGGAATTTGTCTTTTTTTACTATAAAAATCCTGTAATAGGTTAAGATGGACCTCAGTACTAAAGGCTGCAGACAAGTGCTTAATTTAAGTTTTGTCTATGGAAAAACAATGGTAGCCAAGATGGTAACTGCACTCTATCTATGACATTAGCAAGCTACAAGCTCACTTAAACTATTAAGCAGAGTCAATGGGACTAATTTATGGTTTCACTTCTGCCATATTGATACCACGTAGAGCAGCACACCATCAAAAAAACTAAAAACAAAACCCACATGTAGCAACTGAAATCTCACCTCCCTTTTTAAAAGAACTAACATAAAAACTGGATCTGTTGCAATAGCACCACTAAATTCCCTCCATATTCTTGAAGAAACTGATATAATGGGTATTTAACATTTCCAGACTATTGTTTCTCCACTTCTACCTACTTTCTAACTTGGAAACAGTAAAGAAGAAATTATTTAAAACACTATTTTCAGTCTGTGGTCACAGATGAACCACCTGCTATAACAAATCTAGACTAAACCCAAATGCTTCCTGGAAGGCATGTGGTATACTGTCCTTTTAACTAAAGTTGTTAAAGAGCAGCTATTTGACTTGGGAGAAGGAAGAAAAATCCAAGGTAAGCTAGACCCAAGTTTGTTTCAACTAATCACATTTATTTACAGCCTAACAAGCTTTCAGCAAGCACTTCTTATAAAAAGGGTCCACCTTGGTTCAAGATTTAAGAAAAAACAATGCCTCAAAGTTACTGACAAGCAGAATTAGCCCTTCCATAACTAATGTAACAGTAGCACTGACCACATTTAATAACTTCCTATATATTCTGAAATTTACACGTATATAACACATCCATTTCAGCTCCAAAGATTATTCACAATTTTCTCTAAGCCATCTTACTCTTTTATACCACAGGTATCAGGCATGAATAGTTTTAAAAGGCACACCAACACTTCCAAGTATATTGTCTGACAAAAATACTTGTCTTTCAGTAACAATGTAAATTCTCTTTTTAATTTTTTTTTCCCTTAACACTAACAAAGCACTTGACAATATTTACCAGTCTAGCATTAAAAAAAAAAAAGTTGCTTCCTGTGGTTTGTTAGTTGCAGTGGCTCATTAAAAATATTACATAAACTGCTGCTCTGTATAATGTCTGAAAAAAGTCCCAGGAGCTATCAGACCTGCAGCAGAAGAGGTAGAATACAGAATTATCTGGTTTTGGATACTTAGATTTACTGTTTGTGGAGTTTTTTTCCTCTCTCAGCCCTCAATTACTACAAAGTAGTTACACTTTTCACCTACAACAGATTTGCAAGTTTCCAGAAATCTGAAAAGGGCAGAAGCAAATTTCCTCCTCCCTCTGTGCTGAATTAATCCTTCTTGTATTTAGAAGGTACCTTCACCATTAAGTGGCACAAGAATGGCTTTTTAGTGCATAAGAGACTACAAGCCTGTCTGACCTTGCAAGCTTTTGCTTTCAACTCAAAGGGAAACATTCAGATTTAAAGTCAAAATGCTACACATTTTGTACTTTTGAACACATTACAAGCTCTGACAATCAGCCTCCAAAACTACCCAGCAACACCCCCTTACTGACAGCCACTTCTGACTCGTTTAGCTCTCTGGAAGCCTGGAAGTCCTTCAAATGTATGACTTGACATACTGAGATCCTAATAATCTTGCAACTCTTCCTTCCTTTATCTATGGTTTTACCACTGCACTTTGAAGGTAGTCTCTATTTTCTGTTGGACAGATCTTTAATAACTAGATTAAAGGTTACCTGAAAATTGCCTGTATCATTAAGCAGTGTAAACACACTACATCTAATACCTGAATATCACTGGAATTTATTAATAATAGTTTGCACTATGAACACAACCCAAACACACAACTAATGTCACTCATCTGAATACCAAAACCTTTTATTTTGGGGTTTCTTTATAAGATTATTTTTAACTCCTATGTAGTTCAGCACTGTAGTTCAAACAATTGCCTGGCATGACTCAGGACTATGAAAGAAGTAGCAGCCAAGGGGAGGAATCAGTAAGTCCGCATAACCCCTGGATCATGAAATCATCCCAGTCCCTACTGCCAAAATCACTTAACTTACTCTAATTTGTATCTAGCCACAAACTCAAAAGGCAAAACTTGTCCTGAGAAATGCCTATTTTACACCTCTGCTAGTTTAATCTTGCACAGACCTGGCCTTTACTTTCCATCTCATTCCCAAATTCAATTAGAATGAACAAAACTATTCTTTATTCCGATTTAGTAAGAGCTGGTATTTTTCAGCAGCTCACAGCTAAACATCTCTGAACTTAAATATTCCATTACCTTCAACCAACTTTGAAACACCCTTAGGTGCTGCTACTCTTGGTCCAACATTTCTAACAATTCATAAGTTAACTTTCTCCTTGCAACCTACTTCTCTGTTACTGCTTCCAGTCTTTCAATAACTTCTCAAGCAATTATTTCTGCTCATATGTGCTCATCTTTCTTGTTTGCATTAGTACCCCCCTTCCTCCAGGGACCCTTCACAACAGAGTCTCTGTTGGCCAGGCTACACTGAGCATTCATATTCTTCCAAATATAACTGTAACCAAAACTCATTCTGAAGGGAGTAAGTGGGTTACACTGTACCAGGGCAACATACTGTCTGCTCTGTAGAGAATGAAAACAAAATGCAAAACACCAAAGAGAATTAACATTTAAAACAAACAAACAAAAAAACCCAAACAACTTGAGGAATTTTTAAAAACCTTTTTCATACAATGGTTTGGGTTGGAACAGGCCTTAAAGACCACCTAGCTCCAACTCCCTGCATGGGGAGGGACACCTCCTACTAGATCGGGTTGCTCCAAGCCCCATCCAACGTGGACTTAAACACCTGCAGGGATGCCGGCACCCACAACCTCCCTGGGCAACCCGTTCCAGTGTCTCATCATCCTCAAAGTGAAGAACTTCTTAATGTCTAACCTAAATCTACCCTCTTCCAATTTAAAGCCATTATCCCTCATCTTCTCACTCCATGCCCTTGTAAAAAGTCCTTCCCCAGCTTTCCTGTAGCCCCTTCAGGTTCTGGAAGGGCACTATAAGGTCTCCCCAAAGCCTTCTCTTCTGCAGGCTGAACAACCCCAACTCTCTCAGCCTGTCTTTGTAGGAGAGGTGCTCCAGGCCTCTGATCATCTTTGTGGCCCTCCTCTGGACTCACTCCAACAGTTCCTTCTTGTGTTGGGGCCTCCAGAACTGGACACAGTACTCCAGGTGGGGTCATGCAAGAATGGAGTAGAGGGGGAGAATCATCTTTTTGCTGGGAAGTTTTTATTCCCTGAGAAACTTTTATGCAAAATTCCAATCCTAAGGAGCTGAAAGATGTTTCTCATTATTTATTATTAAATTGACAAAAAATAAAATACAGTTTGACATCTAAATACCTAACTTGACAGTCTGCAATTTCTTTCCTTTATTTTCAATTCAAGGAAACTGATGGGTTTATTTGAGCACTGAAAAGCAAAACCAGGACTGCTAGAGCCACTGTTTTTTTAACTACGTATTCCCTATTTTTAACCTAATGGAAAAGGCTTTACTAAAATTAAGTCAACAAACAGATTTCCATACAACCTGAAAAAGGACAGAAAAAATAACTCATTATACATTCCACCTTGACATTGAAACACAGATGTAGCTGCACTATCCTTAGGTTCTTTTTTTCTAGAAATAAAACTGCTAGGAAAGAAAAAGTTTTGGATTCATTCTGGGTACATCCAAGTAACAGCCTTCCCTCCAGCTTGCCATTAGAGCCTGTTACCTTATAAGCAACTGAAAAGTCACCAAAAAATTTCACACACACACACACACCCCCCCCTCCTTGCTCTATAAAAAGAAAGCACTGACAACTTCAGTGCTGTACAACACTTTAGAAGACAAATAAAAACCACATGCTTATTCAGTAGACCTGTAAATAACTGTGGACAAGAAAAAAACCAACATGTAGGGCAGCAGATTGTATGACAGCTATCTGCAGACAAATGTTTAATCCCAAAAAGAAGATTTAGCCAAGAAATTCCCTACTTGCCTGTCCCACCCAAGTTAATAAAATTAAGTACTCTCTGAATATCTAGTTATATGTAACCTTGCCATAAAGGCCACAAATACAAGCTTTTCAAACTAGTTTTCTTGCACTGCTGTTATTTGTCCAATTACTTTGCACAAATTACACTTAACACGAAATACTTACACTGAAAACTGCGCTTTAAGCACTCAGATCTAAGCAAATCAGCAACCTTAGCCTAACCCTTTGGTTCTTCAGCCACCATATCTAAATTTGCACGGACCCCTGCCACGGCTAGAAAAGCAACCGGCCGTTGCAGAGGAGAGCTAAAACAAGTCACTGGTTCAAAAAAGAAGAACTAAGACCTACACTGCTCAGGGTCCCCTTGGGAACACAGAAACCCTTCAGCAGACAGCAACAAGAAGAGGTAACGCTTGTTTTTCGGTTTGAAAGGCGTTGGGGAGACAGGTACGGACCCGAGTTTCAGCCGCAGAGACCAGAGATTCTCCAGCGCTCAGGAAGCCCTGCGAAACCTGAGACGGACCGTGGGCCGGCTGGGAATCGCCCGGCGGAACCGCTTCCCAAAGGAGCCTCC
>NW_009952482.1:1053327-1056925 GCF_000747805.2 Chaetura pelagica | reverse complement strand
GTTGTGAGAGGCCGCTGTCTCGCCGTGCCCACGGTCCCGCGGAGGCCGGCTCGTGGCGGCCAGGCAGGTGGGGACGCTTAAAAACACACCTGTCCGTGAGGGGCACCGACCCAAACCCCGGGGGCGCTGCTGAAAAGGAGCAGCCAGACGCTTCTTTCTGTAGGAATCCAGAACAACATCAGCTCTTTGCACAAGATGAGAGGAAGAAGGTCTAAAGGAGCAGGTGATAACGCGCTCACAGCTCATCACGAGGCTGGGCCAAAATGTTACTCGAATGGAAGGAGCAGAAATTATCTCACTGTGTTTGAAGCGGTTCCCACATCATCAGGAGGAATAGGCAACGACAGGCTTCAGGAATGAGCGTGTGAAACAGGCCCGTTTGCCGGAGCAGGCGTCACATGCTTCCCATCACAAGGGAGATGCAATCGGACTGGAACTGCGGCCTGCAGAGTCATCTTGTTCTGCATCGGATTTACAGCTCGGCCCCGGGAATGGAAAACAAGATCTGAGTGTCATCTAAAGGAAAGGTCTCCTCCCGACAGGCGCAGGGTTATTAAAAGGCAGTCCATGCTAGAGGCAAATCTGATGACACTAGACCCATTCTTATTTAACAAAGCTGGACATTGAAAATTTTGAAGTACTTTTTTCCTGGGATCTGCTTTCATCCAATGCTGAAGTTAAATGCAAGTGCTGGAGGGCTCCAAAATGGCCTCTTTAAGCAGCTGTAACTGTAAGACAGAAGTTCGGAACAGTTATGGCATTATTTTGTGATCTAAAAAGAAAAAAAAAATCTCCATTAGAAGTGGAGAAAATAATTATTTTGCACTTGATACCTAGTGGGGTGAAACTCTTTTTCAGGGCACAACACTGCTTCTCTGAAACATGGATACATTTAAGGAAATACAAAATCATAAAATCATAGAATGGTTTGGGTTGGAAGGGATATTTAAAGGCCATCTAGTCCAACCCCCCTGCAGTGAGCAGGGACATCTTCAACTAGATCAGGTTACTCAGAGCCCCATCAAGCCTGACCTGCAATGTCTCCAGGGATGGGGCATCTACTACCTCTCTGAGCAACCTGTTCCAGTGATCCAGCACCCTTATTGTAAAAAATTTCTTCCTTATATCTAGTCTAAATTTACCCTCTTTTATTTTAAAACCATTATCCCATCTCCAGTCACTACAGGCCCTCCTAAAAACTTTGTCCCCATCTTTCAGTATTGAAAGGCTGCATCCCTGGAGCCTTCTCTTCTGCAGGCTGAACACCCCCAACTCTGTCAGCCTGGCTTCATGGGAGAGGTGCTCCAGGCCTCTGATTATTTCTGTGGCCCTCCTCTGGACTCATTCTAACAGGTCCATGTCTTTCTTGTGCTGAGGGCTCCAGAGCTGCAAACAGTTCCAGGGCAGAGCAGAGGGGCAGAATTGCCTCCCTTGCCCTGCTGGCCACACTACTGATGCAGCCCAGGATGTGGTTGGCCTTCCAGGCTGCAAGTGCACATTGCCAACTGATGTTGAGCTCATCAACCAGCACCCCAAGTCCTTCTCCACAGGACTGTTCTCAATCCATTCATCCCCCAGCCTGTATTTGTGCTTGGGATTGCCCTGACCCATGTGCAGGATCTTGCACTTGGCCTTGTTGAACTTCATGAGGTTCACATGGCCCCACTTCTTCAGCTTATCCAAAACCCTCAATTTTTAAAAAAATCTAGTTAGAAACAAAATTCTTAAACACAAACAGCACACATAACATACCAATGGCAAATAAAGGACAATTCTGTGTGTGTGTATGAGAAAGTTCTGTATCAGCAAACCTTTCTTTTTACCATCTGTAGTTGGCAAGGAGACTTTGTCCCATGCTGGCAAGTGATGACATGGTCTCAATAAAACATGACTCTTGTCACCTCCTGGCTGAATCACAGCAGTACAAATTAAGGGGATGCGAAATCATCTGCCTTTATGGCTCTGCTAATACCAGAATGCAGCAAGCCAGCCCCCAAGTTATCAAAAAAAATATCAAAGTGCTCATTTCTTTCCTTGTCTTCAAGGCAATCAATAAATCTTGAAGATTCCCTTAAGGAATTCAATATATTTGTGTCATAATCACAGCGTGTTACTAACCTTTCTTTTTGCCAGAGAAAGCTGGTTCTTCTTATTGTTTAGAGTTGCAGTTCTTGCTTTTAAGAACAAATGTACATAGCACAGCAGACTGAAAGGAACACATTTTAAATAAACAGCACAGATTTCCTTTGGCTTGGAAAGGAAGAAAGATTTATGAACAACAAATTGCAGCTGAGTACCTCCCTGGAAAGTACTACAGTAAGAGGGTTATGAGGGAGATACAAAAAGGCCCTCAACAGAATGAAATTAAATAGATCCAGCAGTGGATCTCCAGGAACTAGTTGTTTTGTCACTGGTGTTAAGGAAGCAGTGCCAATGCCAATTAATAGAGCACTTTTCAGTATAGTAGCTTTGCTTTTACATTTGAAGTTCTGTGAAATTCATTGTTCATTTAGCTCTCATCTTCCTAAGACCTATATTGCAAGTTCTGCAGCTGCAAACTGCTTCAACTTTGAGTGCAATCTACATTTAAGACCTTTGTGCAACTATTAAATCTCAGGATTCAAGAAACAGCTGAATTTACAGACTCTGGAAAGCCCAGTGAAAACAAATAGAGACTTTAGCCTTTTTTGGAATACATTTGCCCCATGTCTGTGTGGATAACCTCTAATGTCATGCTCCTTTGTGGAGTACCATCATGGATACGCTGAACATCATAACAAAATTAATTATCTCTGTGTAAAAAGTAAAGAAAAAGTACTTTTTTTCCCACCTGAAACAAACTGAAAAAAAAGACAACTTCAACAACATAAAAGAATCTCACTTTTCAAAGCTTTCCTTTTATTCTTGTTTCTGGACTCTGACACTCACAGTAATCTAGACCCTCCTGCTCATGTGTACACTGTGTAGTTGACTTTTCAAAGCCATTTTGAGCCAAAGCACACAATCTTACCCAGACAAACATTTTATGCCTGGGCAGTTACACAATCTGGGTAGGGGTAATAGAACCTATTGACAAACTGCGGCCTGGAGCAGTACTTTGCTTAGTGAAACTATGACCACACCTTCTTAAGTAAAAGCAATTATTTACCTGAATGACTGTCTCTCATATTTGGCACTTCATGTCTGTAGTGTGTTCTGATATATAGTTCTAATACATGACACTACACAACATCTGCTTTCTACTAAACAAGGATTGAATGCAAACACAGATGGAAAAATGGCCAACGTAGTAATGACCTGTGTTAAGTGAAAATAACAAATAGCGTATGATCAAGAGGGTAATATAATAATTTATTATTTTGTATCCAGTTTCACTAACTGACAAATGTGAAGTTGTGAGCAACAACTAGGCATAAAGTGAAACTGATGGTACCAAGCTGTGTGGAGTGGCTGACACCCCAAAGGAAAGGGATGCCATCCAGAGGTGCCTTGACAGGCTGGAGAGGTGGGCCAGTGCCAACCTCATGAAGTTCAACAAGGCCAAGAGCAGGGTCCTGCACCTGGGTCAGCACAACCCCAGGCACAAATACAGGCTGGG
>NW_009952482.1:1044373-1053129 GCF_000747805.2 Chaetura pelagica | reverse complement strand
GTGTACAGCTCTGGAGCCCTCAGCACAGGAAAGATATAGACCTGTTGGAGAGGGTCCAGAGAAGGGCCACCAATATGATCAAAGGGCTGGAGCACCTCTGCTGTGAAGACAGGCTGAGAGAGTTGGGGCTGTTCAGCCTGGAGAACAGAAGGCTCTGGGGAGACCTTATAGGAGCCTGCCAGTACCTGAAGGATCTACAGGAAAGCTGGGGAGGGGCTCTTCACAAGAAAGGGCAGTGATAGGACAAGGGGTAATGGTTGTAAACTGAAAGAGGGGAGATTCAGGTTAGACATCAGGAAGAAATTCTTCACCATGAGGGTAGGAAGATGCTGAAACAGGTTGCACAGAGAAGTTGTGGAAGCTCCCTCCCTGGAGGGGAGGTGTTCAAGGCCAGGTTGGATGAGGCTTTGTGCAGCCTGGTCTACTGTGAGGTGTCCCTGCTCATAGCAGGGAGGTTGGAACCTGATGATCTTTAAGGTCCCTCCCAACCTTAAACATTCTATGTTTCTATGAAAAGGACAGCACACAACTCTGCTTACTGTGAACCAGTAACACAGAAGTGTGTGCTTTCCTAAGGTTTATTGAAAACCAAAAATAACACTTTGTACTGAAGTACTTCTACTACAATAAGTGGAACTATTTATATGAATCATTTCCAGAACATGCGTAAGGGCTTGAAAGGAAGGTCAGTTGTTAAGTGGTTGGTTATACAGTTGGCACACTGAGGGTCTGTCCTAATGCCTTCACGTTTGTTTTACACCACTGCAATTCCACTAAACCACACATTTTCATATGATAAAAATCTGAGTAATAACATAGTAAATCACATCTCTGACAGTTAACTGTTAACACTTCACAGAATGGATTTTTTTTCTTTTTTTTCTTTTTTTCTTTCAGTAGAAAAATAGTGAGCACCGCTTTGTAACATCAGATTACATACCATTTTCACCATATAGCAATAAAGGCCTGTCGTTTGTTTCACTTTTAGTCCTGGCTGGCTTTCAGTTGACCAGCAGCTATGTTCTCATCTCAAGCCTCCAACTCCTTTCTCTGACAAGCCATGTAGCACAAGAGCTGCAGGGCAACGCCTTGGCCCAGAGAAGCTGACCAGCCTCTGCTGTGTTACAGCCAGGTGGCCACAGGCACTGTCCTTAATTCCTCCAGTAAATAGGTTTCTCTGCTCAGCTGATGCATTTTAGCACTAAACTGCAAAATGCCTGTTGTACATTTGTAAAAGATATCTCCATTAATGCCAAGTATGCAGTTTTATTGTGTTTATACAACAGGGTGAAAATAAACACTTTCCTCTGTGCCTAATGAATGACTTTTGGCAATTTATTGACCAGTTTCACTGTCTTGTCCATACTCCAAGATGGAAACTCAGGATGAAGGTTATGTTTCCAAACAGTACTGCTGCTTTGCTGCAGGAGCTAACCTCTTATGCAAGGCACTTACTCTTCATAACAATTGCTAAGGTCTGTGAGCTAACACATTCATGTGCTCAGAAATTAGGACTCAATTCAAGACCCATTTCCTCTCATTTAAACATTTACAGTAAGTAAAAAACAATGAAGAAACCAAAACAGGGGGACACAGCATGAACATAGTCTTCTACAGACCAACAGACAGCTGTGAAAGGCACTCGAACTCTGGTGGTTCTCCCACTTCAGGAATGACACACCTCCCTGGCTTCTGATATATACTCCATTCAAAGTATTCAGACAGCTGATTTTTAAAGTAATACCTCAAGGGTATTACTTGAGTGAGAAGAAGGCTAAAGTGGTATTTTTGGTAAACAAATGCTTCTACTATACAGCCAGTGGGAATCCTGCTGATTCTGAAACAAAAACATGTATAAAATCTTCAGCAATTAGATTTCCTTCTAGTAATTTTTTTCTGGGTAAGCTGCACTATATAAAAACATCAATTTGCTCAGTTCAGGACAAATGTCCTAGTTCAAGACAAAATATCCATTCAGAAGGTGATTAACTCATTTAAACTTAATTCCTTTATTTATTAAATAAATATACATTTAATAATGTATTTACATAATTTTCTCAAATAAACCATTATCTGATCCTGCATTAATTTCTTAACAGTTGGACACACCACCATATATTGCAAATGTGAACTCTCAAGTGATAAGATTGTCACAAGTCATATTTTCCTCCCAATAGCTGTAAAGCTAAAGCAGATTTTCATTTTTGCTTTAATTTCCTAACTGCATTCTCCTTTTACACTCTATTTTTCATTAATTTTCTCCTTTTAGACATTACGTCTCAAACCAACTTAATAATCTAACACTTACTTGTAAAAAAGTGATCTAATTAAGGAGTGAATCCAAGCTGAACATTCTGCAATGCACAATAATTTCATACAATATTCACATACAATAAGTATGTGAAACTGTTTACTGTAAATGAAATGCATTCTGTGAAAGAACTCCAGCTGAAGATAATGAAAATTCCAAGTACTCAGAACTTTGGGGAAATAATTGCAGCACTTGGAATATTTTTAATGGGTTTACTAGTGAATACATCTCTCTCCAATGTAGTGTTACCATTGTTTCCCTTTTTACTTTTATTTCTTTACATACTGACATGACTTGAAAACATAGATTTATTCATCTTCAAAATAATGTAGCAATTTTTAAAAACTGATTTTGCACTTTTTAGTGGCAGCATCTACATAATCAATACAAAATTTTAAATTACACAATTTCAACACAAATGCCTTCTCATACTTATGTTTTAAAACCACTTATTAAGGAGGGATAGTGTTAAAAACAAATCCATCTGCTGTGATACCACTGTTCTCCACATTCATTACAAATAACATAAGTTAACATTTGTTCATCTGGATTTGTGTTTCGCACCCAACCTGGAAGAAAGAGAGTTCCTCTGGCAATCATAGTGACGGTGCAGTCAAATTTTTCACAGCGCCTACACTTTATTTTGTTTGTCTGTGTGCCATTAATAACTTGTGGGAGCTGATGTTCCCGAACAGATGATTCTGTGTACAAAGCCCTGAGCTCTTTCAGTTCATTGCTGGCCATTTCCATCACTGTCATCTCAGCAAAAGCCTTTGGACTCAAAGTCCCTGAAAAAAGGTTATGTTTTAAGTGGCAACTTTTAGGGTTCTTCAGGTTAGAGATTTTGCTTCTGATGCAGTTTTTATACTTTTTGTCATTTTTAGCATGAAGAGCAAAAATGTGTTCTTCAATTTCTTTAGATAGCTCTAGCCATTTATCCGTTTCTTGTTCATCTTTGGCATTATCAGCCAAAGCTTTGTAAAGAAGATCCGTACATTTACACCTCAGAGCTCTCATTGGATCCTGCTGCAGACTTGCTTCGTTAACAAGAGGTTTAGAATCTTCACTATCAATGTGTCGTTCCTCAAGTGAAGAAAGCTGATTCATGCTCCTTTCTGCATCGCTATGTACCACATTTTTAACAGTTTGAAAGGGGACCAAAATTTTAGAACTAGTAGCATCTAATGCCTCCTGTTCACACTGTCTTTCAGACAGTGACTGCTCTCTGGGAACCACACTGAGATGTTCAATTTCCTCTTTCATGGACACAGAAACCAACTTTTTAACTTGCATTAACTGAGCACAGTTATTCTTGTAAAGTGCCTTCCACCTTGATAATAACTGCTTTGCTTTCTTTTTCAACTCCACTGGAGGGCAGTTCTTGACTACTAGGTATACAGCCTTGACAATTTCTGTTCCCTGAAGATACCCTACAGTCATATCAACATCTTCAAGCTCTTTAAGATGATGCTCAACATCTTCGAAATTCTTGTTGGACAGTAGTTTTTCAATACAATGGGCTCTGTGTACAATGTTTTTCAGGTCAGACATTTTTAAACCTGAAAGGCAAACATTTTTTATCACATTTACTGAAGTTATGACATTAATTAATTTTATTTATATTCTCACAAGGTTTTATTGCTATTTTATACTCCTTTATTAATATATATTGCTGATTTTGCCTACTTTTTCTTGAAATTATATATAGTGGTTTAGAGGAGCAAATGCAAAATACAGAGGAGCTTGGGTCCTGTGAAAGTGCAAGTGGGCAGGTAAGTCTCTAACTTTGCAAGGAAAATACTAGTGGAAAGAAGAGGCCAAAGACTTCTGCCAGAGTAGGGTTAAAAATAGAAAAATTAGCACATGACACTAATTTTTAAGGAAAAGCACAAAACAGACCAATAAAGACATTTCCAGCATGATAAAAATGTAGAAATATTTGTTGTATGTATACACAACACAACAGAATTTTGCATCTGCTACAAGAAGGTACATGGCTACACAACCACTCTGGTATACGAGATTACATGTAGACTTTTTATTATTTTGATTTTACTTTCTGTTAGTTGACTTTGTTACTTTGTGGAAAGAGTAGTTGAAGTCCGTGATACCCAAGACAGCTTCCACATCTCTGACTGCCCACCCACTGACAAGGGATTTTTGAGTTTTCTGCTATGTCAGGTCAACATAGTTAAGAGTTACCTTCAAAAAGAATTGAGAAGTAGGCATTAAAAATACTCTAGGCAGTCTACAACTATTTATCTCTAGTTCTCAGAAGTGAGGCTTAAAGGGTGAAATTACCTGCCCAACCTAGTTCAATAGGTCAGCTGCATAATGAAGATCACAATCTAACCCTTTAACCCACAGCTTTACTTCTCTGATAACTCACAGTTCTAAGAAGCTGCTCATAATGTTCAATATTTGAGGGACAAAAAAAACCCCAACACCAAAAATAAAAAACAAAAAGACAGAACAAAGAGGAAGTTCAGAGAAGCCTCAAAACTTTCTGAAGAAAAATTTTTACAAGTGCTTCACAGAAACCAAGCTGAAATTCCAAATGGGAAATAATTTCACCACGTGAGGGAGCTGTAGCACAGCAAACACATGGGAGTGTTGCAAAACGTGCTCTATGAGAAACTCCAGCCTCTAAAGAAAAAAGACAAACCAATTTCCCTAAGACTTTCAAGACACTTGACATTTTTATAGTACCTATTTGGTGAAATTTGGCAAAAAAATGCCCTTGTAAATCCAAAGGTGATGGCATACAAACACGAGAGAAAGGGTGCATCTTTTATCCGATCTTTGCCCTGTATATCACTCTCTCGTTTGAAATTTTTAAAATTTGGAATTTGACCACTTTTCTACAGGTTTGAAAGCTATCTGGCAAATACTGCTCAACAAATATTTGTAAAATTAACTGAATTGTACTCAGCACACTTCTGCTGTCTTCCTAGTTCCAAGACATAAGAAATCCACAAAAAAAGTGGGCTTTTTTCTTCAAGTTATTAAATCAATCATGCATTTTTGTTATTGTACAGATGCAAGAAAAAAAGTACAAATGATAGTATCACAGTTTTTTGCAGTACAAAATAAACATCCTCATCCCTCAGGCACTCCCATCCTGCTTGACTTTAGCAATGCACGAGACCACTGCTGATGGCGTATTTTCTGCCATAAAATGTGGTTAATGCTATAGCAGAGATGGTGCACAGCACAGTCCTAGAAACATCAGATTTCTTGCTTTGGGCAACCTAAATTCCGTATGAAGAATGAAAGTGATCAAATGCTATTTCAAACTCGGAGCCTGAGAGGAAATCAGAGACTTCTGATTTCAGCCTTCAGACCCAAAACCATTCCTTTATCCAACCTATGGTGGGAGAGCAGATACCAAAGATGTCACCAATAAATCATTTTCCAGGGCTTTTATTCCATCCTGGCAAAAATGCACACTCTTCTTGCCTCCCAGCAGGACTGCTTCCCACCTCTAAAATTTTCAAAACTTTGCAGAAATCAGTATTTGAGGAATAGCCAAATTAATAAATCTAAGTTAATTCAGCAATAACTGTGACAATACAACAGTACTACTGCCACATGTCCACGACCACTGACACCTCACTGACTAAGAGTAATCTCTTGATCAAAGACCCAGAAGCAGCAGAGTACGTGACCTCAGGATTACTGCAAAACCAGTTCCCAAAACCCTCTGCTTCACTTGCAGAAGATTACTATAGCACCAGAGCTAAAATGCATTTTTTACTCATCCAAACACCATATAATAGAACCATGGTGAGCAAGAAAAGGAAAAGTAAGAACATTGTTTCAATAATTTTTTCAGGACAACATATGATTAAATAGTTGGGGCATAACGGAGGGTAGTCTGATAGAGCAAAAGCTTTGTTCTGCATCTTTTACTTCAGAGACTGCTTGAACTACAGCACTCAACTAATCTGGAGCTATAGTGCTGCTACCCTGTTTCTCTCACTTGAGCCCTGTCCCCACAGCTCTCTTCCCAAGAGAGGGAGTTTGTAGGGAAGAGAGGGTAGAGTACATCACATTCATGCGAGGACGCACACAGTAGCCTCTTTTAGAAGTCCCTTAGTCCTGATTTGGAGTTGCTTCTCCTAAACCCCTCCTTTTTTAATTAAAAGAGAATTCTTTATTTCCTTTAAAAAAATGTAAAAATCAATAGTCTGCTTAATGAATCTACTAAGCCTCTGGGATCGACCCCAAAGTAGAGCTGCCAGCACATTTTTCTAGTAAGATCCAACAAATATGAATGGAATTAATGAGATAGGAAAAGCTGTTGCCCCTACCAGGCTCCTTAGTCACTGGCTTCATTTGACCTCAGTATATAAGATGGAGCCCAGAAAGACTCAAAATATTAGTGTTAAACCAGGTTAATATCACCTCTGACTTGTCTCACAGAAAAACACAGCTGAGAAAACTCTTTACGAATTGAACAGCTCCAGCTATTCTGAGTTGTAGCAGTTCCAGCTGATGTGACAGTGGACACACACATGCAAGCAGGGATGCTACCTTGCTAACTGTTGCTTTTAGTAATTTAGTTTATAATTAAATTAATTCTATCTAGAAGATACTCTAGCTTTTCCTGTATCTTGTCTGTCTTACCCATGTTAATTTTTCTACTGAACTCACTAGTTATCTGAGTTAGACAAACACCTTAACCATGAAAATGTTACAAGTCCACTAATTTGAAATCTTTGTTTCTATTGATATGGTTGACCTTTTTAATAAAATAGTTCTAAGGAGTTTTTAAAAAATGACAAAATATATTTTTAATGAGTTCCAGATCGCAAATGGAGATATTAGCTAATCTCTTCCACAAGAGGATGCCTACACAGATTCACAATACGTTATAATACATTATGATTCAATGGGGCAATAATAAAATGTCTATACAGTTCAGAGAGATTTGTCATTAACAGTTTGATTTGAAATTACATACAAATAGTGCATGCTTCCATCTGCTTTACAATTTGCACCATCTGATGTAAAGAAACACAGGGTTTCTTCAATCTACAACCAGATTATTTTTCAGCATTAACTGACTACACTGAAAATTATGCTTTCAAGTTTTGGTACAAGGTCATATAAATTTTCCATGGGGCTTGCTGTTTTTGTTGTTTTTTTCCCCTATTTTTTATGACAAAGCTTTACCAAAGCTGTCAGAGGAATACCTTTTCTCTCAGTCACTTACCACTCCTTAGCAGTATGAGGTCCCAGGTGAAGCTTCCAGCAGGTCAAAAGCCAGAGTTTTGACACACAGGGTACATTTTCAAAACATAAACTACCATTTTGGCCAAAAAATACACATAGGAAAAGTGTTGAATGAAATTTAAGCAGGTGACACAGACCTGAATTAATGCTGCCTACCTATGGTAGGAACACCAATTGTGACATATGTATTTTGCACTAACTAAGCTGACCTGCTGAGTAAAGTTTGAGGGGTTCAGGCTTTTTTTTGGGGGGGAGGAGGAGAATCCTATATTTATGCCATTGTTTGACTTCTCTCAAGACATCAAGGCTGCATGGAGACTAATATAATAAATACCTAAAAAATTCTCATCATACTGCCATCACAGCTATCCATCCTGCATGAGTGGGAATTACAGCCGCTGGGAGAAGCAGCCCAGCCACGTTTGTCTGAAAGCAGCTGACGTGGAAGCCAGGTGCAGATGACAGATTGTCTGCATGAGGTTTGGCCTCAGGATACCAGCAGCTGACCCCCAACACCACCGTCACTTACACCTCAGACATCAGCCCAAGAAACTCGCTGGAGATCAGCCTGCAAATCAACCTGCAGTCACTCCCGTAACACGGGTGGGTCAATGAAAAAGAGCACCAACCAAAAAAATCTGACTTTAAATAGTTAACTGCTTGTAGGTTTTAAACCTTTCATTTGGACCTACTGCAACTGAGTTGTAAAAGCCTATTGTGTGAGCTTATCTACAGTTTTAGGGAACGAAATACAAGGGTCCTTGAAGAAGAAAGAAGCCATTCAACTGAGAATGAAGTTGAACCTGCTGTAACCCAATTCTACTGCACAGTCAGCAGAGATAAAAGGGAGAAGAGACACAATTCGGCCAAAGGTTCCCGTCAGGAAGGCTCAAGGATGTCCCAACGACCCCCAAAAGACCCCAACAGACTTAACACGCCTGCGATAATGGGCGGACACTTATGTAAATGATTTACCGGGAAACTAATGAATATGTAAACTGTTTCTTAGAACTATTATGTGTAATGATGCATCAGCTGTATATATACCTCCCACCTTACCCCGTAAGCCGCGCACAAGGGTGGAGGAGGCACCCCCTGTGCGTCCGGAGCCGAGAATAAAGCACACGCACTTCACAGCACTTAGCCTCTTGAGAGAATGTCCTTTCCTTCCCCCTGGCCGCTGCCCCCGCTCCGCGGCCGGAGCCCG
>NW_009952482.1:1011672-1035109 GCF_000747805.2 Chaetura pelagica | reverse complement strand
GCGGGAGCCGCGGGATTCAGTTGCTTCTGTTTAATATGTAACTCACGATATATTTGTGCCAAGCTGAGAATTCATCAGTGATTGGTGCAGTGGTGAGCCCTGGCTGGCTGGAGGCCACAGTTCAGATCAGGCTTCGTGTTTGCCTTGTCTTTGTGGCTCATACAGCAACAAAGTGTGGGATAAAACCTATCCCAAAGAGTCTGTAGTTTTATGACCAAAAAAATGAAGAGTTGGAAGGAGATAACATAACTGTCCAGAACTGGCACAATAAAACAGTAGCAGAACAGGAACACAGTATTCCAGGTGCAAATGTGGCATGTCATCCAGTAGCCTATCTTACATCTTTTGAAGTGTTTTTTTAGCATACATGCATCATGAGCTCAGCAGCAGCTACCATTACAGTGTTCAAGAGTTTGCAGTTTAGTCTTGAGTTTGGGGCCTCCAGGTTAAGGTTCTTGAAGGCTCGTTTTCTTTAACCTTTATCTGTTATAGTTCTGAGCACAGCATATATAGGATTCCTTATAAGATCCTGCTGCAGAGGCACAGAGCTCCTTTGACAGGAAGGCACAAGAAGGAACATGACTTGTTGCTTGTGGTTAGCCCTCTTTTGAGCTGGGATCAAAACTGAGGATGCCCCTCTGCTTAGGCATTTCCATTAAATTATCTCTGATCTAATGAATAAGTGATTATTATTCTGTTTTCCATTTATTGCCACAGAGGCAATAAAGCTTTCCCAATCATCCCTAAAATAAAACTAAACAAAAATATGTTAAAAATTATATACCCATACGTGGAGCTGTTGGAGCAAGTCCAGAGGAGGGCCACCAAGATGGATCAGAGGGCTGGAGCAACTCTCCTATGAAGACAGGCTGTGAGAGTTGAGGTTCTTCAGCCTGGAGGAGAGAAGGCTCCAGGGAGACCTCATAGCTGCCTTCCAGTATCTGAAGAGGGCCTAGAGGAAAGCTGGGGAGGGGCTTTTTACAAGAGCATGGAGTGAGAGGACAAGTGGTAATGGCTTTAAATTGGTAGAGGGGAGATTTAGGTTAGATATTAGGAGAAGATTCTTCATTGTGTGGGTGGTGAGACACTGGCATAGATTGCCCAGGGAAGCTGTAGCTGCCCCAGAATTTTGCCAGCTCATAAAGTGTTAAATATTCGGAGAACTAGTTTGGAAAATTGTTGGTCAAACAACTGCAACGTTCTTACACAGAGTAGTATCAGTTTCGAATAATTTACCCTACTTTATTTTTTCCTAAAACAATGGTTCTGTTTAAAGAAAAACTCAAAATGGTTGGGTGCTATTCATTCTATAACATTATTTTTTTAATATTTTTGTTTAATTTTTAAAATTATTTCATAGTGTTGTATCAGACTGCTATTTTATCATGTGATTTACTGATTTGTCATACAGTTCCACAGTGGTACAACTCATAATTTTGGACATACTATAAAAATTTAACATTTTGAGTTTAATAGAGGTCTGCATTTTCTGCATGTGATCTACATGAAGCACAACATTAGCATAATAGAGCTTGTGAACAGTTCTGGCTTGCCATCAAGTAGGAAACAGCCTGCAAAATTGCCACAACTGTTGTTTATTTATTAGCATGTACCCAAATCTGTGAAAGAGACCACAGTCACAGAAAGCAGGACAATGTTAATGTGGTTTCTTTTAATGAAATAAAAAGCTTTTTGTAATGAGTTTTGAAGATGATATGTGTTGATACTACACTAGCAATTAAATGCTGCAGAGATGTATTCCACAAAATATTTGTAGTGTAGTTATTTGAAACAAAATATGTGAGTTCCCTGGAAGTCATCTTTCTTCAATTTGTTTCACAAAGAATAAGCTCTGATTTCTCTTTTTTTTGTTGTTCATTCTTGAAATTATAACAATTGCCTCTTCAGAATAGCTCAGGCAAAATATGTTGTGGTGGGAAGGACTGAGGGACAGGCATTTCCTCTAAAATCCCTGTGGATCCTCCACAGCACTGGAGCTGTGGTTTGAACTTTCTGAAACCTTTCTTTTAACCTAAATATAAGAAAATACTTCTTTACTCTGAGGGTGGCAGAGCACTGGAACAAGCTGCCCAGAGAGGTTGTGGAGTCTCCATCCCTGGAGACATTTAAAACCTGCCTGGATGTGATCCTGTGTGATCTGCTCTAGGGGATCCTGCTCAAGCAGGGGGTTGGACTAGATGATCTTCAGAGGTCTCTTCCAACCCCTGCCATTCTGGGATTCGGTGTCAATGTCAGCTCTCCAGAATGCCCACATAAATCAGAGTGTCTGTAGTGAAATCAAATGAGTAAAAGATTTACGTAAACATGTCAGAGAGCAGAATGTGTCTCCGTGTCTTCAGTAAAAAACCTGAATGTGAAAGTTGTGATAAATTATTAAAAAATATTCTTGCTTCCTAACTGAAAATCAAAGAAAGGCAGAATTACAAATATAATTGTTTAAAGTTCCATTAACCCTATAGCAAATTACATATTTTATTTTCATTTCTACCTCATACGGCTTTTTTTTTTTTTAATAGGTATGTAAAGCACTCAATTGGCCACAGGATAGTTTTATATTAAATCTTTGTGATAATATGATGGTGAAGACAAAATGGGAGGTGGCAACAGTTCAGAAACCCTTTATTAGTATGCATGAATAAATGAATTCAGAATTCAGGACATTCTCTGGCACTGACTTTAAACCATTATTTTTATTATTGTGTTTCCTGCCTAGGAAGACTTAGATCACATTATCATTGAAAATGTAGAAAGCCAAGAATGATTAATGACATGAGGGAAAGGCTGTGGATATTGTCTACCTGGAGTTCTGTAAAGCCTTTGACACTGTCTTTCACTGCATTCTGATGAAAAAGAACGGCTGCTCATGGCTTGGACATGTGTAAAACACTGGGTAAAACACTGCCTGGATGGCCAGGCCCAGGGAGTGGTGGTGAATGGAGTTCAATCCAGCTGGTGGCCATTCACAAGGGGGGCTCCTCAGGGCTCAGTGGTGGCACCACTTCTTTTGAACATCTTTATCAACGACCTCAATGAGGAGATAGAGTGCACCGTCAGCAAATTTGCAGATGACACCAAGATGGGAGGGAGTGTTGATCTGCTTGAAGGGAGGCTCTACAGAGAGGCTTGGACAGACTATATCAATAGGCCAAGGTCAACTGTATGAAGTGCAACAAGGCCAAGTGCCGGGTCCTGGAGCAACCCCCTGCTCCCTGCTCTGTGCACACCTGGAGACGACAGCAAATCTCTGACCCTGTGTGTGGGCCAGCTCCTTGCACGCCAGGTGATGGACCCTGCTCTGGGGACAACCTCCCTGCCCTGAAACAGCTTCAAAAAACAATAGCAACAGAAAAAAAAAGAAAACAAAATTCAATTTCGTTTTCACTGAGCAGGACACAGAGCACATGCTGCCCCCACCAGCATGGAAGAGCAGGGCCCCCATGTGTCACAGGGGGTGAGGGAACAGGGGTGTGTGTGAAGGGTGTATGGGCAAAGGGTAGGGAATGGGCGGGAGTTTGGGTGTGCCGAGGGGTGTGCAGTCACAGGGGTGTGCAAGGGCTAAGGGGTGTGTGGCATTAGCTTGTGCACAGGGGCGTGTGAAGTCTCCGTGTGCACAAAGGAAGGGGTGTGCAAGGGGTTTGCATGCGCAAAGGAGTGTGTGATAGCAAAGCAGTGTGTAATGCGGTGTGTGAAGTCCTGGGTGTGCAAGGGATAATGGAGTTTGCAGCACCAGTGCTTGCAAATGGCATGTGTGAAGGCTGTGTGTGCACAAAGGTGTGCAAGAGCCAACAGCCACAGAGGTGCACACAAAGGCCCAGGATGTCCCGGGGTGTGCATGGGGCAGCTGCAGGTGCACAGGGGTGTGCACGTGGCCCTCTCCCACCTTCCTCTGGCAGTTGTTGGATGAAGGCTCATTGATCTCCTTCAGCTCCTCCCTCAGATGCAGCCACTACCACAATGTGGCCCAAGAGGGCCCTTCATTCATTAATATTTTTGGCTCTGGAATGCCACAAATGGCTTCCTTATAGACAATTTAAAAGTTCTGTTGTTACCTTTATGAATGCAGATCTCTCTTCTGCTGCAATCAATATGTCATCCACATATTATAGAAGCAGATGTCCTGGTTTTGTTCTTGAATAATCTTGTTTCCATATCTCAAGTTATTTTGCCAGTTGCTTTCCAAAAATCCTTGGGCTATTCTTAAATCCATGTGGTAGCCTTGTCCCTGTTATCTGCATCCTTTGCCCTGGTTGTGGATTCTCCCACTCAAAAGCAGTTTCCTACCTTCCTTGTCCAGGGGTGTGCAAAATAAAGCATTTTTCAAATCAAGCCCTGTAAACCACTGATGTTCTTCCCTTAAAGCTGTTAACAGAGTGTACAGATTTGCCACTACAAGGTGTATGTCCTTAACTAGTTGACTTACAGCTCTTAGATCCTGTACCAACCTATACTCACCGGAGGGTTTTCTGACTGGTTAGACTGGGGAATTGTACTTGGATTCACATTCTTCAAGAACTTTATATTTCACAACCTTATCAATTAATTTCTTAATTCCTTTCCTGGTTTCTAGTTTAATCTCAGACTGTTGGATCCTCTCTTATGAAGACAGGGAATGAGGAATGAATGAGGAAGTTGGGACTCTTCACCCTGAAGAAGACTCCCAGGGACGTTATAGCGACCATCCAGTACTGGGAAATGGCCTACAAAGAAGGCTGGGGAAGAACCGTCCACAAAGGCATGTAACAATAGGACAAGGGGTGATGGTTTCAAGGTAGAGAAGGGCAGATTTAGACTGGACATTAGGAAAAAGTTCTTTATCATAGAATCATAGAAACACTTAGGTTGGAAAAGACCTTTACAGTCATCTAGTCCTACTAATAACCCTACTCTACCAAGTCCAGCTATAAGCCATATTCCCAAGTGCCATATCTAGACAACTTTTAAACACATCCAGGGATGGTGACTCAACTACCTCCCTGGGCAGCCTGTTCCAATGTCTGACAACCCTTTCAGTGAAAAAGTTCTCCGTAATGTCTAGTCTAACCCTCCCCTGGTGCAGCTTGAGGCCATTTCCTCTTGTTCTATCACCAGTTGCTTGTGAGAAAAGACCAGTGCCTACCTCTTTACATCGTCCTTTCAGGTAGTTATAGAGGGTGATGAGATCTCTCCTCAGCCTTCTTTTCTGCAGACTAAACAGCCCCAGTTCCCTCAGCTGCTCCTCATAAGACTTGTTCTCAAGGCCTTTCACCAGCTTCGTTGCCCTTGGACTTGCTCCAGTATCTCAGCGTCCTTCTTGTATTGAGGTGCCCAAAACTGGACGCAGTACTCGAAGTGCAGAGTTCTTAGGCTTTGATTAAGTTTTGAGAGATCAGGCCATGAATTTTCTTAGGGCAGCTTCAAACTGCTGCTGTGTATGTGCCATCAGATCAAACCTTCAGAACCGGGTGGTGGGTGAGCTTGGCAGTAGCGCTGCTCACCTGTTTATGGCTGTTTATGCTGTTTATTTCCATGTGCCTCAGCCAGTGTGGGTTAAAACCTCTCCAGCTTGCTCTTGGGCACTGGGTAGGACACTCACACAACTGCCACCCACCCACTAGTCTGTGAAATCAAGGGTAATGACTTTATATCTCCATGTACTGCAAAGCTAAAGCTTCTCTCCTGTCCTGTGTCTTAGAACAGGAAGAAGATTTAAAATGCCTTAATGAGCTGCCAACTTTGCAATTGTCTGTATACAGAATGAACAGCAGCAAATTAAACATGCCACCTCCTCTATACTTCAAAAAATTGGGATACTGCATGCAAGCTGCCTCCTGCAAGTGGTTCCTGGAGAATTTTGACTTCCAAACTCTGCCTGGGAATAATTTGAGAGAGTGCTTGGAGTTGGGCCTAGACAAAGCATGTTTGTGGAACTGTTTGGTGCTCCTGCACACCATCCAGCTTGTTGGAGAATCACCATCTCTGCATGGAAGTAAAAAAAAGTTTATGAAGAAAAAAGAACTAAATGCTATTTTAAATCAAGTTTAGGGAGGTCCTTTAACTCAAATATATATTACTATTGGCATAAATAACACTGATTTTTTACAACAAATGGTATTCCTGATGATATTCAGCTTTGAGATATTTTAAATGAATTTAAAAATGAATTAATAAAACACTTTAAAAGTGGGATTAAAGTTAGCCTTAATCTGAGGACCTAAAAGGGTCACTATTCAAATGTTTCTCAAATCTGTCTAAGAATAATATTCTTCTCAGAGGTGGATTTGAAATGAAAATTGGTATAATGCATTACACAAATGTTAAGAAATTGAGAGATTTTCAGACAGTGTTAGCCTATTTCATTAAAAATAAAAAAAAATAAAAAATGAATGAACCTTCTAAAATATTCAGTCATGCTTTACTAAATCACTAAAGACTTGATATTCCCCAAAGAAAAAATCAACACTTAGTTTTCTTTCAGCAGTTCTATTATGTGCACTTCCTGAAGAGCTGAGGATTGGAAGGAGGAGGGTGAGACAGACAGGATGTCTAACTTTGTTGAAATCGAAGTTTAAAGTCAAGTATCTGAGAGGTTAATAACTGTCAAAATTAGAAATTCTTTTCCATCAAAAGTCTTGCAGTTGTAAGCTTTTATGTAAAAACACACACATGACAAAATAAATTATTACCACAACTTTGTTATTTACCTTTTCAATGATATATTGTAATGAATTTCAATACCTCCAGTACATGCAGGTGTATGACTGTCCTAAAAAATACAGCAATTAGGAAGTAAATATTAGAGGCAGTCATTGAAAGCATCTCTCCATTATCTTCATCTTTATGATCTTTAAAAATTGCAGTGGAGAATCCTTATTTAATGTAGAAAAATAACGTCTAATAGCTGGAAAATGTTTTAAGTTCCTTTCAATTGCAGGTTACAAGATAATAATCTTGTGGGAACATGCCTCAGCATTTCCATGTATTCAAGGCTGACAAAATAAAATGTCTCCTTTAATTTTTTTGGCAGTTGCAGAAGAGTGATTGAAACCTTTTGTTATACAACCTTCAAGATTAAGTGGTCACATCTGTTGAGCAGTTTTTGAAGGACATAATATAGGTTTGGGTAATTAGCTACAAGCTCTTTTTTTTCCATTAACTTTTAGGCAGAGTACTGTCTCCAAAGTTTATTATCAGACTTAAGAGTTGCAAGTGATGTTATGAAGTTAAAGTCACTTGATTATTGCAGATTTTTACAATCTTCAAATAATCCCAGTGCAGTTTCCTTGCTGTCTGAACTAATCAAGCAGATAATGGATTTCACATTTCACAGTAATGGAAAACTGTCAGGAACATTTTGAGGCATTAGTGACTGTGGGCATAATACACCCTTTAACTGTTTTCATCTGAAGGAGAAACGTGTAGCTTTTGCCCTGAGCAGCTGCATCTTTTGAATGAATGTTGAAATAATACCAGTCAATTTGCTGATGCGGTTTGTGTGAATGTCTATACATAATGGATTTGTTTTGGTGCTTCTGCAGAACCTATCTTTGAATTTATTCACAACAAAGAAGGTTTCAGTTTTGTTCCTCAGGTCTCATTATGCTAGAATTATTTTTGTGATCTGCTGTGATGTGAGCTATCTTGTGTCTGACAAGCCATTGCAAAGAAATGAGAAACAACTGCATCTACTACGGAAAGCCTTATGGCAGCTATTACAGTCAGTACTGATCTATGCTAATAATTTTCTTACTCATTCCATGAAATGCAAAATCTTTTCTTTTTATATTGTCTTTTGGATGGAATGCCACTACTAAAGTAATTGTCACAGTCATGATTCATGGTGGGCTATGATTCCACCAACAATCAATCAATATCAACGTATCAGGCTCCATCTCAGACCATGTTTATAGTGTTTCTTCTCTATTGTTTGTGTAGTGAGTAAATAATCTTTAGATATTATGCCTTCCATATGCAGTATTTCTCTTTCTATATCAAATAACTGCACATGCAAGAAATGTCTAGCTGCACTTTTTAGGTATACACGGTTTGCTCCACATTTATATTTCAAATATATCATTTGCACTGTAATTCTCAAGACTGTAACAATTCTAAGGCTTCTTAGATTTTAGGGGAACCGCGTAGGTGTGAATTGCTGCTGTTTGAAGTTAGAGAATTTGATTTCAATAAAATTGATCTTTCATTTTCTCAGTCTTCAGTAAGGGTAGTTCAACTGCAGAGAACCAGACAAGAAAGAGTCCGGAAAAATACTTGTTTCACTTTTCTGCCTCATGGTGACCAGTTTCTTCAGGCATCCAGAGATCACAGTCAGCATCTGATCCACAACTGAGGGAAGTTTCCTCTTGCTTTGAAACTCCCAGAGTCTTTTTCCCTAACATGAAAGAGACTTTGGTTTTCTCAAGTCCTTATTCTGTAATTTCCTCAGCACCTCCACAAACATCAGGAAAGCAACATGTCAAAGCTGAAGCCCACATACAGTTCTCAGAGCACGTGTTTTGTAACACAAACCAGTGCTAACAAAGAACAAGCATTTCCTGATTACATAACAATTGTAAACTTTCCAGACATTTCCAGTCCAGGGTGGTATCTCCTAGTTCATGGAGAAAGTTCTGCTCACACCTCTGCTCCTGGGAGTGGTGAGTAGTCTCCATCCCTTTTGATGGGGTTTGAAGGGACGTGAATGGACTCACAAAAAAGATTTTTTAAATTATTTTTTAAAATTATTATTATTCTCCCCTCCCTCCCCCAGTGCGTAAGGAGGAACCTTATTGTGTGGCCACCAGGCTATACTGTCTCTTGGAAAATGAAAACTCTTCTTTCATACCCCAATTTGTTCCTGGAGGTCAGTATATAATGTGAAGTTTCTTAAGTGCTAATTATAGATCATTCTTTTTGTTCTTTATTTCATTGCCAGTTGGTTACGTCATCTATTAATGATGAACATTCAACAGTTATAAAAATATAAAGGGATAATTTCTAAGAAGTTATTTGTGTGACTCAAAGACATGACAAAGTATTTTAAATACTTTATTAGTAATGAAAATATTCCTCAAAGCCCCGACTCCACTTAAAGCTTGCTTAGCTCCATCAATAAGGAAATGTTTTCTTACTGAGCAGACTGAAACCCTGTGCAGTAAGTCAACTTGTGAGGCCACACCTGGAGTATTGCGTCCAGTTTTGGGCACCTCCATTCAAGAGAGATACTGAGGTGCTGGAGCGAGTACAGAGGAGGGCAACGAAGCTGGTGAAGGGCTTAGAGAATAAATCTTATGACGAACATTTGAAGGAGATGGGAATGTTTAGTTTGAGCCAGAGGAGGCTGAGGGGAGACCTCATCAGTCTCTACAACTACCTGAAAGGTCATTGTAGAGAGGTTGGTGCTGGTCTCTTCTCACAGGTAATTAGCGACAGAACAAGAGGGAATGGCTTCAAGCTGCAACAAGGGAGGTTTAGACTGGACATTAGGAAAAAAATTTTCCCAGAAAGAGTAGTCAAACACTGGAACAGGCTGCCCAGGGAGGTGGCTGAGTCACCATCCCTAGATGTGTCTAAGGGTCCTTTGGATATGGTGTTGGTGGATATGATTTAGGGGAGAACTTTGCAGAGTAGGGATGATGGTTGGACTCAGTGATCCCCAGGGTCTTTTCCAACCTGAATGGTTCTATGATTCTATAAGTAATAAGTTAAAATTATGTCACCAGAAATGGTAGTATCATCTTAAATACTGCCTTATGTTCTTGTGAAGTAGAAGAAATAAAATAGAAGATTCAAGAACAGCCTTGAAAAGAACTTTAAGAAATAAAAGTATGTAGAATTGTAAAAAAGTTAGACAAATAATACTTTAGAAACCTTGATATATAAAATACAGTAGTTCTACACTCAAAGCATCGGTTTGAGTTAGAGTAACTCCTTAAGAAGTTTCTTCTGCATCTTGCACACGTCAGTTTTTCTGTTTGCATTGCTCCATTAAGTTCAAGGCACAGTTATTATGGTTTTGGTTTTTTTTATAAAGAAAATGATACACAAATACACTACTAGTAAGGCAAATATTAAAAAATAGGATTAAATCCAGTATACTCAAATATCCATTTTCAGATATCTTCTGGACATAGACCAGAAATTAGGATAACATTATCCACTCCAATTTCTCCAGTTTTGCCCTTCCCACGTTCTGATTCAAAAGTGACCTGTCATAAGAAAAGAGATGTATTAGCAGTGGAAATGTAGTTTATCGAACCATTCAGCAGCTCTTAATGTTAAATAGTTATAATGCTCTATCTGAGGAATGTTTTATCACAACACAGACATTAATTAAATTCTTTCAGTTTTTAGAGTTTCTGTGTATTATTTTAACTAGATTGATAATCCTCTGCAGAGACTTAAAATACCAAGTAGTCTCCTCTAATAAGATAACTTATTTTAATTGTACAAAGAAAATGCAAACTAAGTGAAATCCTATTATAATAAAGTAGTTTTATCACAGTATGTGATGCTTGTGCTCTCCTTTTCTTGAAGATGTTACTATTGTTCATTTTTTATGAACAATTTGGATCATTATGTATTTGGATCTTTAGATTTTGGGTGCATATAGTATATATATATTTACTTTTTTATATATATGATACATATATATATAATCATAGAATGAATCATAGAATGGTTGAAGTTGGAAGGGACCTGGAAGATCATCAGGTTCCAACCTCCCTGCTATGAGCAGGGACACCTCCCACTAGACCAGGCTGCACAAGCCTCATCCAACCTGGCCATAATAGTACATATACTATCTAGAGAAAGTAGGCTCATTTTTATGAAGAGGATGCCAGAGTTTTTATTTTATAGTCTGATTCTCATTTATGTAAAGGCTTTTCTACATCATCCTATCAGGGCAAAGAACCTTGACAAGGGCTTGCATTTCATTTACGCTTAGAGTATTCAGTTACACGGTACAAGTCTTTATACAGCATTGGAAACATTCAGTCACATAAATAAAAACCAGGCCCTAGAAATTCAAGGAGAAACTTGCTGACATCCTGGTAAAGGCAGTTTTCAGCCATACATCAGTGCACAGCATTCCCCGTTGGCTAGTATGTCTTGCTCCTAAGGTAACTGACCATCCTCGATTATTAATGATGTCTCCTTTTGCTCCAGTGGTCTGGTTTGGTATGGTTTGAGAGCACCCTCTTCTATGAAAAGGAAAATTTTTGTTTTTCCAAGCATGTATGTATGCTTCTGTGACATGAGATATTAAGGAGAGATTTTGATTGCTTGTGTTATTTTATGATCTGATGCACTTTTTTAACAAAATGATAGCATTACTGGCATCAGTGTCTTAATCAACTGGGGTAATTCAGTTTTGAAATTACAACCAGACAATATCTTGTCTGCCTCCTAAAATGAGTGTTCCTGTTTTCTATTTCAGATAAGCCTTTCAGTTGCCAGTAAGCAATGCCTATAAACGGTGGAACACTTGAAGATTAGGAAATTAAGCTGTTGTGCAGGTAATGGTAGTTGGCTTATACACTGTGTTACACTTACACTGTTAGTGGTTTCAGCCCCCTGAAATATTTCTATTTTTCCAGTTCTCCACCTTTCATCATTTCCTTTGTTCTGCTCCCAGACAGGAGCAGTTCTTTTGTTTGCCAGGAACACTCGAAGTTTCCCCACTTTCTCGCCAGCAAGCCGGTAACTGAAAATCAAGCAGTAGCTGCTCTTTGGTTTGAGCTCAGTGAGGAGAAGTTTTAGACGCCCCATATCCTTCTTGTGCCCCACAAAAGCTGGAACTGCCATGTAGTACCCATCGCCTTGTAACAACAAAAAATGGAAAATGCATCTTTAATGGATATGTTATTTATTAGCAAATTGAATACATATTTGCTAAGAAAATATGTGGAAGCTGTGTTACTTGAATAATTTAAAATCAGACTGGAGAAAAGCAGCAGGGAGTGTGCTTTGGAAGGAATAATCTTGCACTGTTGGAAGTCGGATCAGTTTACAGAGGAGATGAGTCTATATTTCACTGGCAATTAGAGTAATTCTTGCACTATCTTTCAAAGGCAAAACCATCTCAGTTTTTCAAATGCAACAGCCTGAAACATACTGCTGTGCCCCTGTGGTCAGACCATTTCCAGTACTTGAACTAGCTCAATACTCTCTCTGCTGTCCTCAGCAGTGATGATAAATTCATAAAGAAGCTGATAGCTTATCCCCCAAATCCCAGAAGACCAATAAAAGGACAGAGACACACAAAGTGATACATCTGGGCCCATAAATAAAGCCATTATCATCAGATGTAAGTTTGGAGAGACAGGCTGAGGTCAGGATAAGGTCTTCCTGGAAGTGACAGCACAGAGAAGGGACTTAGAGAAAAAGAAATATAGAGAGCAGGAGAGGAAGGATTAGTGAAGAAAGACTGGGATGGAAAACTATGAGGGAAGAGGGAGAAAGTATGTGTTTAGGAACTGGAGCGAGTGGCCTCCAGGATTCACTGGTCATGCTACAGCAGCAGCTTCTGCAACACTTCCTCTGTCACAAGGGAAGAGAAACCCTTGAAACATGTTTCTTTGGCCACAGCTTATTGTGACCATCAGCGCAGCAGTGACACGTTGCACTCATGGAGCTCTGTCTCAGGTTTTATCAGGCCTGTAGTTGGTACCAGGTCACGTATGGGTTGTTCTTGACTAGCCCCCTGCCTTTGGCTCACTCTGAGGAATGCCATCACTAGTTTGTCTTGCAGAGATTATGATTTCTGAGCAGTTAGCACAGTGATGCCAAAGCCACATGAGCGACTAGATTGCCACATCCATCTATACAACAGATGTGTGGTTAAATGCCCTATCAGCCTTGGAGACAGTCAACAGGTAACTAGTAGTGTTTCCCTTGCCTTGTACTTTGCAATTCTGAACAGTTATAGTCTATTAATTTTTCTCATCTTTTGATTCATTTGTGTTGAAACATGTTGCTGATTACCAGCTGCCATTGGGTATTTCAAAGAAACAATTTCCACTCAAAGCATTCTCTGCCTCCTTTTTTCTTGCTAATTCGTGATTCTGTTTTCCTCTCCATCCCCCTTTTTTGGAAGGAATGAGTGATCAAATAAAAGCATAGCTAGAGGACAGATATTCAAATACCTCTATCTCGATCAGCAGGATTCCAGTCAAAGTCATCATCAGCTTCTTGTTTCCAGTCACAGACCCCTCGGCTGAAGCTGCAATCAACTGAAAAAAAAAACAACTGACAATGGAGGTTTGGAGAAAAGAGGAGCATTGTATTGTAAGCACTGATAAAAATAATTTGTTCTTTATTTAACCAGTTAGGAATGTATAGGTCATTCTAAAATTATCTACAATCTGAGTTCAGATAGTGTTGACCTAGATTAAATTGCAAGAAAGAAGAACATCAGAATTTATGTAGTAATTTTTTCTTCAACTCACAAAAAAAATCTGTTGTCTCTTTTTACTGTCAATCTCCTGCCTGTACATGAGTTTATAATTTGTGACTTCTGTATACTGAGTGCCTCCTGATAGCCAGGTATACTTGGAGGTGTTAGTTTTGAACTCTAGCATAATAAATAGTTTGGGATTTCCCAACTTTAGAGCTTTTCTCTCTCCATTCATCACACTGCTGTAGTTGTAACCAGCTGAGATGCTCAAACTCCAGTGCTTTTTTTGAGAGAAGCTGGCCTCCCATCAGAGAATCCTGACTGATTTTACAGTAATTTTTTTATGTGAGAAAGAACAGGTAGTATCATCTTACCCTGATATCTACAGGACTTAATAATGAATTGGAAAATAACAGAAAATAATAGGCATAATATTTAAGATTTAGGGTAAATATTTATTCAGGTTTTTCTCAGGGGAAACTCCTATTGACTTCTGACAGAGGACCAGGAGAAAAAAAAAAAAGAGAAGAGGGTTGAAGAATGTTGGCATATGGTTGCATGCTATGCAACACTCTAACATGGTTTTATTTTATAGATAACCAAAATTACTATTTTTTTACGACTCTGAAATAAATCAAGTGAAATTCAATTGCAAGTCAAGTTTCAATGTGGGGGAACATTGCATACCTGACTTAAAAAAAAGTTAAAGTATGTTTTGAAAAGGATGCAAGAAAAGCTTATATTGGAAGTGGCAGAATGGTTTGGCCAGATGCTGTCTCTAGTGTGCATAAACCTTTAGTTTATGTTAAAGGCTTTTACACTGGCTTTTGTTTAGCTAATAGACCTTGTAATGAAAAGACACAATACAAAGGAAAATAAATGCCATAGGATAAAAGTAATCTACCTTCTTGGTCTGGTCTCGACACTGGAACTTTCCTCTGTGCCTGGTGAGGCCTGAAGACAGCTGCTTCTTTCACCTTGGAAACTAGAGAAAAACAACTTGTCAAGTGCCAAGTCATCACGGGAACAGAAAACAGAACTTTATTCCTTTATACCAGTTACCATAATTTCTTTAAATAACCCCATGTATGTGTTTCCCACACCACCACCAAACTCACACTCCTAACCTCAGTCAGATACTAACTCTGAATTTTAAAACTTTGTTTAAATTACTGTTTTTCCTCAGCACTGGGCCTTCTAAGCTGTAGGCAATGGAGCTGCAAGATTCACAGGGTCATAAAAGATTGAACATAATCTTTCTTTGGTGTGGTGATCTGCTTTCTTGCTACGAAACTTCAACTAATGATCAAAGTACTGAACTCTATCAGACAGCAAAAATAATGGACTCAGTGGCTTGGAAGCACTTTGCCAACAGCAGCCTCAAAAGAGTCAGAAACTCTTTAAAAGCTATCGATGTTGAGGTATCACAGGTCCACAGCACTGTGTTCAGGTTAAGTGACAGCTGGTGCTGCTGTAACAGAAGTGTCTCATGTCAAACTGGAAAAATTGCTATAGCAGCATAGTAAAGGAGTGTTAAGTTCATTCTCTAAGATGCTGGCCTCTAATATGTTGAGGTAGGTACTCAAGATGCACTGGTTTTCATCAGGAGCTTCAGAGATCAAGTCAAAACCTTTCCTCTCTGATGAACTACAAAGGTATAGAAGATTGCAAACTCTTCATTACTGTAAGTAATGCACTAAAATACTCTTAAGTATTTTTAGAGTTCCATGATTAAGATTCTTTTGTACTGTTTCAAGTGATTTATAGACAATTTACCCACTGAAAAAACACCTGATAGCCTCGACTTCCTTGTGCAAAGCCCGTGTAAGAAACTTACCACACATGAGATAAGGGCAAGACCTGCTCACACTGGCAGATGATTCTATCCTTTGCAAATATGTATGCAGATGATAACTATGATGTATATATACACACACACCCCCTATGAAAACAGAAGGAGCTTATATGTGCCACTTTACAGGACAAGTGAGAGCAGATCTTTTGGATTACTCCTTACAGAAGGTGTTGGTGAAAAACCTGACAGAATGAAGTTCACTTTTCAGCCACATCACGTGGGCAGCAGTGCTAAGAAAAGCTCAGACTTCCTCAATAGTGCCAGATGATAGGGGCTATGGAAATTGCTTTTCCCTTCTCAGCATTGTATCACTCATGCTGTTGGAAAGTAGCAAATGCCAAATATTTTTTTTAAATTACTTTCACATGCACACAAAATTTTTTCAGAGGGGAGTTGTTCCTCTTAGTTCCACTGAGCTAGGGCTTTCCATCCAAATACTGGATGCACATACTCAATTTTAAGAATATACTTACAATCCACTGCAATCCAGAGCCTCCTAGCACCATAAAGACTAGGCCATATACTTATCGTTTCTTCTCCTTCAAAACTGTCAAAAATTGCTCTGCATATACACCAGAGAAAACACACACCACCGAAGAGGCTCTGGAGACACTTCCAGAAGTGCTGAATTGAGCAGAGAAAGGAGACTCCTGCAATCTTACAAGCTTTCTGATGAATTGCCAGGAGTGTGTCCTCTCTTGTTGTCCTTTCAGCCTTCCCCTCACCAGACCATTGCTTACACCTGGATTAATTCATCTTTCTCCAAATTAATATATGCCTAGATATACACATTTAGGGACAGGCACATAGAGATTAGGTGTAAAGTTTCCTGTCCAGCCATAAAGTTGGCCTCATACTTGGTGAAAGAGGCTCAGGCTGTGAAAACCCTTGCCAAAATGAAGAGAGCTATTAAAATATGATCAGTTCTGGAGAGATTGGAGTGATTTAACAGAAGACAACAGATGCCAGAATGATTTACCGAGTTATTGAATTACACTTGAATTCACTTGAGGGATATACATGCAGGTGTAGCTGTGTGCTGCAGATGCTACAAGTGAAGAACTGACAGGCACATAAAAAGAGCCAAATTTTCTATCCAAATCTATTTTTGTTTTCTGTGTCAGGCATTACGCTCAGGTTCAACCCTCACTGGAAGATATCACCAGTGTGTTATGAGAAGCTGTGAGTTTCAGCTTACAGAAAGATTTCCAAGAAACCTTACTTCTTGTAACATGCCTGCATTTTAGATTGAACCATCACTGGACATAGGCAGGATCCAAGATTTACCTCTGAAGTACTAGGCAGGAGTCAGGATTACTCTTCTCAGTTCTTCTGTCAAGTGGTGCTTGCAGAAAGGTAGTCCTTGTCTCATGTTCCCTGAGAACATACTCTCACCATCAAAAGCTCACATACATCCCACTTTAATCCCAGCAGAGTCTACCCTTCCTCCTGTACTGCTGGTGCCCACCCATCAACTTACCTGCAGCACTAGCTACTAAATGATCTCTACATATAAAACCCTTCGCATCATGGTGCCCCACTTTCTTAACCATTGATGTAATCACGATACTCTTATTAAGTAAGATGGCTTGATCTTATGAGCAGGAATTAGTGGCAGAGAGAAGTAATGCCCAGCTCTTCAGAGGTACCTATGTAACTACCTACCACCAATTTCCATAGGAGTTGTGTCTATGAATGCCATAGTAAATTAGTGACATTCTGGTCCTGAGAACAGCCACCTTGTTACTGACACAGGTTCTTGCATCTGCAAGAAATGGTGTTGCTGGCTGCGACATGTATCTGAGTATTGCCTCTGGTTTGACAGTGAAACCCTTTAAGCCATACTAGATGCACTTTCTCAATTATATATCAGGAACTGCAGCAAGGAAAGAGACTTTGTGCAAAACAGAACATCTCCAACCAGCTCTGTCAGCCTGAAAGTAGTTCCATAAAAAATAACAGGACTCACATAACTCTGAAACTACAGAGGATGTCTGCAATCATGGAAACACTTCTTAGCAATTACCTCAGAAAATGGGAAAGTAGTGCTGAAAGAGGCATTGAGACATTGTTCTAGTATCAAAGTGCCTAAAGAGAGTGCCATGAAGGGGACTTAGAAATAAATGTATACATGAAACTGGAATTCCACTTTAAAAACTTCCGGAAGAGAGAAGCTGGCCTCCCATCAGAGAATCCTGACTGATTTTACAGTAATTTTTTTATGTGAGAAAGAACAGGTAGTATCATCTTACCCTGATATCTACAGGACTTAATAATGAATTGGAAAATAACAGAAAATAATAGGCATAATATTTAAGATTTAGGGTAAATATTTATTCAGGTTTTTCTCAGGGGAAACTCCTATTGACTTCTGACAGAGGACCAGGAGAAAAAAAAAAAAGAGAAGAGGGTTGAAGAATGTTGGCATATGGTTGCATGCTATGCAACACTCTAACATGGTTTTATTTTATAGATAACCAAAATTACTATTTTTTTACGACTCTGAAATAAATCAAGTGAAATTCAATTGCAAGTCAAGTTTCAATGTGGGGGAACATTGCATACCTGACTTAAAAAAAAGTTAAAGTATGTTTTGAAAAGGATGCAAGAAAAGCTTATATTGGAAGTGGCAGAATGGTTTGGCCAGATGCTGTCTCTAGTGTGCATAAACCTTTAGTTTATGTTAAAGGCTTTTACACTGGCTTTTGTTTAGCTAATAGACCTTGTAATGAAAAGACACAATACAAAGGAAAATAAATGCCATAGGATAAAAGTAATCTACCTTCTTGGTCTGGTCTCGACACTGGAACTTTCCTCTGTGCCTGGTGAGGCCTGAAGACAGCTGCTTCTTTCACCTTGGAAACTAGAGAAAAACAACTTGTCAAGTGCCAAGTCATCACGGGAACAGAAAACAGAACTTTATTCCTTTATACCAGTTACCATAATTTCTTTAAATAACCCCATGTATGTGTTTCCCACACCACCACCAAACTCACACTCCTAACCTCAGTCAGATACTAACTCTGAATTTTAAAACTTTGTTTAAATTACTGTTTTTCCTCAGCACTGGGCCTTCTAAGCTGTAGGCAATGGAGCTGCAAGATTCACAGGGTCATAAAAGATTGAACATAATCTTTCTTTGGTGTGGTGATCTGCTTTCTTGCTACGAAACTTCAACTAATGATCAAAGTACTGAACTCTATCAGACAGCAAAAATAATGGACTCAGTGGCTTTGAAGCACTTTGCCAACAGCAGCCTCAAAAATGGGTAATGTCAGAAACTCTTTAAAAGCTATCGATGTTGAGGTATCACAGGTCCACAGCACTGTGTTCAGGTTAAGTGACAGCTGGTGCTGCTGTAACAGAAGTGTCTCATGTCAAACTGGAAAAATTGCTATAGCAGCATAGTAAAGGAGTGTTAAGTTCATTCTCTAAGATGCCGGCCTCTAATATGTTGAGGTAGGTACTCAAGATGCACTGGTTTTCATCAGGAGCTTCAGAGATCAAGTCAAAACCTTTCCTCTCTGATGAACTACAAAGGTATAGAAGATTGCAAACTCTTCATTACTGTAAGTAATGCACTAAAATACTCTTAAGTATTTTTAGAGTTCCATGATTAAGATTCTTTTGTACTGTTTCAAGTGATTTATAGACAATTTACCCACTGAAAAAACACCTGATAGCCTCGACTTCCTTGTGCAAAGCCCGTGTAAGAAACTTACCACACATGAGATAAGGGCAAGACCTGCTCACACTGGCAGATGATTCTATCCTTTGCAAATATGTATGCAGATGATAACTATGATGTATATATACACACACACCCCCTATGAAAACAGAAGGAGCTTATATGTGCCACTTTACAGGACAAGTGAGAGCAGATCTTTTGGATTACTCCTTACAGAAGGTGTTGGTGAAAAACCTGACAGAATGAAGTTCACTTTTCAGCCACATCACGTGGGCAGCAGTGCTAAGAAAAGCTCAGACTTCCTCAATAGTGCCAGATGATAGGGGCTATGGAAATTGCTTTTCCCTTCTCAGCATTGTATCACTCATGCTGTTGGAAAGTAGCAAATGCCAAATATTTTTTTTAAAATTACTTTCACATGCACACAAATTTTTTCAGAGGGGAGTTTGTTCCTCTGAGTTCCACTGAGCTAGGGCTTTCCATCCAAATACTGGATGCACATACTCAATTTTAAGAATATACTTACAATCCACTGCAATCCAGAGCCTCCTAGCACCATAAAGACTAGGCCATATACTTATCGTTTCTTCTCCTTCAAAACTGTCAAAAATTGCTCTGCATATACACCAGAGAAAACACACACCACCGAAGAGGCTCTGGAGACACTTCCAGAAGTGCTGAATTGAGCAGAGAAAGGAGACTCCTGCAATCTTACAAGCTTTCTGATGAATTGCCAGGAGTGTGTCCTCTCTTCTTGTCCTTTCAGCCTTCCCCTCACCAGACCATTGCTTACACCTGGATTAATTCATCTTTCTCCAAATTAATATATGCCTAGATATACACATTTAGGGACAGGCACATAGAGATTAGGTGTAAAGTTTCCTGTCCAGCCATAAAGTTGGCCTCATACTTGGTGAAAGAGGCTCAGGCTGTGAAAACCCTTGCCAAAATGAAGAGAGCTATTAAAATATGATCAGTTCTGGAGAGATTGGAGTGATTTAACAGAAGACAACAGATGCCAGAATGATTTACCGAGTTATTGAATTACACTTGAATTCACTTGAGGGATATACATGCAGGTGTAGCTGTGTGCTGCAGATGCTACAAGTGAAGAACTGACAGGCACATAAAAAGAGCCAAATTTTCTATCCAAATCTATTTTTGTTTTCTGTGTCAGGCATTACGCTCAGGTTCAACCCTCACTGGAAGATATCACCAGTGTGTTATGAGAAGCTGTGAGTTTCAGCTTACAGAAAGATTTCCAAGAAACCTTACTTCTTGTAACATGCCTGCATTTTAGATTGAACCATCACTGGACATAGGCAGGATCCAAGATTTACCTCTGAAGTACTAGGCAGGAGTCAGGATTACTCTTCTCAGTT
Organism: Chaetura pelagica; assembly: GCF_000747805.2. Taxonomy (NCBI): domain Eukaryota; kingdom Metazoa; phylum Chordata; class Aves; order Apodiformes; family Apodidae; genus Chaetura; species Chaetura pelagica. The sequence goes on along the minus strand of NW_009952482.1, from coordinate 1,014,791 downwards.
CTTCTGTCAAGTGGTGCTTGCAGAAAGGTAGTCCTTGTCTCATGTTCCCTGAGAACATACTCTCACCATCAAAAGCTCACATACATCCCACTTTAATCCCAGCAGAGTCTACCCTTCCTCCTGTACTGCTGGTGCCCACCCATCAACTTACCTGCAGCACTAGCTACTAAATGATCTCTACATATAAAACCCTTCGCATCATGGTGCCCCACTTTCTTAACCATTGATGTAATCACGATACTCTTATTAAGTAAGATGGCTTGATCTTATGAGCAGGAATTAGTGGCAGAGAGAAGTAATGCCCAGCTCTTCAGAGGTACCTATGTAACTACCTACCACCAATTTCCATAGGAGTTGTGTCTATGAATGCCATAGTAAATTAGTGACATTCTGGTCCTGAGAACAGCCACCTTGTTACTGACACAGGTTCTTGCATCTGCAAGAAATGGTGTTGCTGGCTGTGACATGTATCTGAGTATTGCCTCTGGTTTGACAGTGAAACCCTTTAAGCCATGCTAGATGCACTTTCTCAATTATGTATCAGGAACTGCAGCAAGGAAAGAGACTTTGTGCAAAACAGAACATCTCCAACCAGCTCTGTCAGCCTGAAAGTAGTTCCATAAAAAATAACAGGACTCACATAACTCTGAAACTACAGAGGATGTCTGCAATCATGGAAACACTTCTTAGCAATTACCTCAGAAAATGGGAAAGTAGTGCTGAAAGAGGCATTGAGACATTGTTCTAGTATCAAAGTGCCTAAAGAGAGTGCCATGAAGGGGACTTAGAAATAAATGTATACATGAAACTGGAATTCCACTTAAAAAACTTCCAGAGAGCACTGTGCATAATGAAATAGATGAAGTTTGAGAGCTACCTCCTCCCCTTCAGGCAACCTTTAGATAGCTAAGTAAAGAAAGATAACAGACTTCCATTAAAAGATAGAGCAAAAGAGCTAGTTAGGTTCAAGCATATCCTTTTGTACACTGCACAGCAGTGTTCTCCTAGAAGTGCAGGCAGATATCAGTTCACTCTGCCTGTGAAACAGGTTTGTTAGCACTCATCTGCCAACTGGGGCAACTCTGACTACATGACTTCTTGTTTGGAGCTGACTTGTACCTGGCTTGCTTGGAGCACAACTGGAGTGATCTCAGGTCTGCCTGAGAAGTAGAGCCATGGAACAGTTTGGGTTGGAAGGGAAGTTTAAAGGTCATCTAAATCAACCCTCCTGCAATGAGCAGGGACATCTTCAACTAGATGAGGTTGCTCAGAGCACCATCCACCCTGACCCTGAATACTTCCAGGACACGTAGTACCACGTAGATAGAACCTCAAGTCAGTCTGCAGGTCAAATAAGGGCCAGTGAGATCAGGAAAGCAACAGGAAGCTTCAGGAGCACATATGGAAAAGCAGTGCTTTGACTAAAATGCAATGTTAAAAAGTTCAAAGTGAAAAAAAAGAAGAAGCTGAAATTCCAAACCAAACAAGTAGAAGCTCAGTTAGATAGGTGTGTGGGGCACTGTTTTATGGGCACCCCTTAGAAACAGTACAAAAGCACCGGTAAGCAACTGGTAAGTGACTCTCTGGTGCTATAGGAGCTTACTGAAAACACTGATAGATTTTCCTTTATTTGCACATGGTTTCACCTCTCTGTTTTCCCAACTGCTGTATATTAAATTACTTCAAGTGTATTAGGAAATTACATTTTTGTCTGAAAAAAAAAAGGCTTGGTTTATAGCTTGGAAGTAATTTTCTATTTGTCTGCAGTAAAGCATGTGTTATCCTTAAATCTTTAATTCTTTCCTTTTTCCTGTTAGTGGGACTTGATCATCTATGGCATCACGTTGAGCTCTTGCTAAGGATGCTATACTGGAAGAATATATATATATAGCAGGGTATAAGCACTCGTGTATTTAAGTGTGCTAGTTGTGGGCAATGGGGTATATTTTTATTTCTTGTTACAGCTGTTTGATTATTCTCCTCCCTGGAAAATGCTTATACTTGGTTTTGCCTACGTAGTTTAGTCAGTTTAAATGTAAAAATAACATACAAGATTTGGGATAAGTAACTCACTGTTGGTAATTCTAACACGTAGAATTCTAAAGTGCCTGAACACTGCAGCATGTGGGAACTCTCAAAAATGGTACTTACTGTCTTTCTAACACTGCTCTCTGATGTTCAAAGCCCATTAAAAAAACCCAGAAAACCAGAGAAGGAACTGTAAAAAATCAAGCAAGTAAAATTAAGATTGGCTTCCTCTGTATATATGGTATATCAGTATGTCACCCTCAAAGGAAAATGCCACATCTCTGCTACAATATCCTCCTCTGAAGGAATTACATTTGCCAGATGTCTGACATCTTTTGAGCCTTTTATCTATAGCTGTGGTCTGAGCATTATTTGCTCACACAGTGGTCTAATTATTGGAAAAGGGTAAGATCAAGAAAAAAACATCCTGATTAACTGAGTGGTTTTGTTCAGAAGTAAGATCCTAGAACCCATAAGGGAAACAGCCCACTTTTAGTATTCTCTAATAAACTAGAAAACCAAAACCTCTTTATCATTCTTGGTGCTATCAAAGGAAGGGGCTCTGTAATTAACATAGCTGGCTACATGATACTACGAGAGTGTTTTAAGCACAATGTAAGTTTCATAAACTTATACAGTGCATTGCTTATATAAAGAAGCTCTTTGGACACCTCTCTGTGTCTTCTTCTATGTACAGAAGTGACATGTCACAGAATAAGGAGCTTTCCAAGACTTTGGTTTACTCTCATTTTATATATACAACTGCAACTCAATAGGACAGAGTCCTATTTATTAAAACTGACACTTCACAGCAGGACAGGTTCACCCTTCACACTGAACAAGGAAAGGATCCCATGGAAAACAGTAATTTAAAGTTATTACAGGCTGCATATAAATACAAGGAGAAAAAATTAATTTTTAATGTATGACCTTAATTTTGACATTTCTTAAATGCTGGGAGCTTCACTTTGCTATCTTAAACTATTGCGGTTTTAAGAAAATATTTTTTTCCTGAAGTTTTTATGAAGGTTCTGTATTTTGATAGTTGGCCTATTTTAGTAATTTCAGTCTCCATATAATAATTCCTTTTT
>NW_009952482.1:1000145-1011380 GCF_000747805.2 Chaetura pelagica | reverse complement strand
TACAGTCTTTTTTGTGGCTCCCTATATATTATGTGGCTTAACTACTAGGATAAAACCATTCATATATTTAAAAAGAATAATTAGGATCTCTGAAAAGTGTGACCTATCCATTTTTCCTAATCAGCCCCCCTTCCTGGAAGACAAACAATGTTAATATGAATAATACAGATGGCGGATGAAATGTGAATGCTTGAGGGAATTATATGGAGGAACTTAATGCGGTAGTAAAGGAATCACTGCTGAAAAGACATCAGCAGAGGAGGAAAAAAAACAATGTGTAAATTTACCAGATGTTAACTTGACCTAATCATGTACTCTGAAGGGTCATTCAATATCATTAAAAACGAGAGTGTTTTAAAAGCCAGAATTTCAAACAATTAAGTGCCTGAATCACAACTGAATTTTTAGAACAATAAGGATCAAGTACAGCATAAAAAAATTTAAAAGGAAACACAGTAAACATTTGCAATGCATCCTGAAAGAAAAATGCAAATGGCACAATGCCTTAAGTCCTATACATAGTGGGTACCAAACAAGAAAGGCATAAATAATACAAGTTCACATACTTATTGAAAATATATCTTGGGCATGCTAGTGTGTCCATGTAAAGAAGCACACCAACTTTCTGCCAGTATCCTCTGGCAAAATAAAATCACTCCAGCATATTCAGCATATATTTGGGGAAGAACAACACGATGTCCCAGTATAGGTTGGGGGCTGACCTGCTGGAGAGTAGTGTAGGTGAAAGAGACCTGGGGGTCCTGGTAGACAGGAGGATGACCATGAGCCAGCAATGTGCCCTTGTGGCCAAGAAGGCCAATGGCATCCTGGGGTGCATTAGAAAGGGTGTGGTTAGTAGGTCAAGAGAGGTTCTCCTCCCCCTCTATTCTGCATTGGTGAGGCCACATCTGGAGTATTGTGTCCAGTTCTGGGCCCCTCAGTTCAAGAAGGACAGGGAACTGCTCGAAAGAGTCCAGCGCAGAGCTACGAAGATGATGAAGGGAGTGGAACATCTCCCTTATGAGGAAAGGCTGAGGGAGCTGGGTCTCTTTAGCTTGGAGAAAAGGAGACTGAGGGGTGACCTCATCAATGTTTACAAATATGTAAGGGGTGAGTGTCAGGGGGACGGAGTTAGGCTTTTCTCAGTGATGACCAGTGATAGGACAAGGGGTAATGGGTGTAAATTGGAGCATAGGAGGTTCAAGGTGAATATCCGAAAAAATTTTTTTACTGTAAGAGTGACAGAGCACTGGAACAGACTGCCCAGGGAGGTTGTGGAGTCTCCCTCACTGGAGACATTCAAAACCCACCTGGATGAGTTCCTGTGTGATGTACTCTAGGTGACCCTGCTCTGGCAGGGGGGTTGGACTAGATGATCTCTCGAGGTCCCTTCCAGCCCCTAAGATTCTATGATTCTATGATTCTATGATTCTATAAGTTATACATTTGGTCTAATGTTGGAAACAAAGACCAAGGCATGTTGCTATCAGTGGACTGATAGATTTGGAAGAGAAACAGAGAAGGTAATCTGGGGGAACACTGGAGGTGAAAACTTTTTGTAGATGGCAACATTTATCTGTCACCATTAACTGACTTCTGTTCAGGAGAGTGACTTAGTATCTACTTTTTTGCTTTATGGGTGATTTATCTGTATCTAATGTTCAAGAGGCTGTAGATGAGCCCAGCAGTATAAACTTAAAAGTTATAAGTCATACTAGTTTTCTACTTTGACTTCTGATTTTGAGATGTGAATCTTACAAGTTAAGAAGTATCAATTATGAGGAAAGAGGGATTTAAGCTAGGCCAACAGTTAATGGACTGGGGATTAAGTGTGGGTTTATTAAGGATTACTAGAACTATGAAGTTCGTAGAGTCCTTATTGAGCAATCATCTTTGGTTTTCTGCTTTGCCTCCCAGCTGAGAAAGCAGGAAAGCCCATAGTCCTTTATGAATTTTGAATACATCTATAACCAAAACCAATATTACTTACTCATATTTAGCTCATTATTTACAATTTAACAGAACCTTAATAGGACTGTGCTCCTAAAAACGACAGACCAACAACATTCCTGCAATTCCATTTGGAATAAAAGCTTTCGACCCTACAGAAATCACACCAATGGAGAAACACACTCTTGCTGAGGATAAATATCCCTTCAGGTCCCATTAGCATTTTGCAGTTAATCAATCTTTTATAATACTTCCTAATCCTACCACATTTAGCTGAACGTATTTGGTGCTGGTCAGTTCACACCATTCTCTTGGCACATGCAAGGTCCCCATCAACTTACCTTCATGAAGAAGCCTGAGTACCTGAGATTCTGGTCTTAACAAAAGTCACCATATATATATTGCAACTTTCTGACTTCTGATCTGACGATCTGACCTCCCTCTGTTTATCAGCATGTTAGCATAATTTGGGGCAGCAATATTAGGCTAAATCACAGAATCATAGAATGCCAGGTTGGCAGGGACCTCAAGGATCACCTGGTCCAACCGTTCCAGGTACTACTGTAGTTTATGTGAGATGGCTCAGCACCCTGTCAAGCTGAGACTTAAAACTGCCCAATGTAGGGGAATCTACCACTTCCCTTGGGAGACTATTCCAACGTTTCACTGTACTCATGGTGAAAAAATTACCTCTTTTGTCCTTAGCCTGAACTGAAACAGGCCAATTACCACTGAAAACTGAAAAAGACAGGCAATTTTAGGAGAGGACTTTTGCCAGAGAACCTGATATTCTCAAATGCATTTAGGTGAATGACAACATTTTTTCATGGCTTTCTTACAGTAGCAATCTACAGACCTTTTTCCCCCATATATATACATTGACATATATTTCCAAAATATATACATCTTAAAATTGAAACCAGATTTAAAAAAAATAATTAAGAAACTTACAAAAGACATCTCCTCTAAGACTTTGCTCACGGTCAACCTGATTCTCAAAATCTTCCTCCTCTTCATCTGATTCTTCTGCCTCCTCTTCTGTAGTAGCTTCAGTTGCTTTCTCTCCCTCAATGTAGCTCCCATCAAGATCAATGCCACCTTCATAGTCGAATAATTGCAAGTGGGTCTTAGAAGCTGATGTCACAGCTGCTTCTGGGATTGCATTCTTGATTGTTTCATGCTTTTTCACACTGTTTTTATGTGCAAGAAGTTTCTTAATTGTATCCTTAGCTGTTCCAGGGATTCTGGGAATTTCCTTCACTGACTTTTCAGGGATAACTAGAATCAAGAAGAAGATATTAAATATTCATCTGAGGAACCATCTAACAATCACAACATTCATAACTGGCAGCCTGATGCCCTTCATAGTGTCCAGAGACCTATATAGCCAAATTCTTCACCATGAGATAAATTTCAAGCCTGCCCAGAACTGCATACACATGCACTAGTTACATGTTTAGCTCTGTTGTATCAACAAACCCATCTGAGGATTCCGAAGTGGACTAGAACATAAATGTAACATTTCTTGAGTTTTTTGCTATTTTACGATTATCTTGCAACTTTAGATTCTGTGATGGTTTCCCTATTATGAGACATAGTGAAGTCAAATACCCTCTATAAACAGGCAAAAACTCCAAAATGTTCATTAGGAAGAGGGCATTTTTACATTTACATGGCAGCCCTGATTTTCAAATAATTCTTTCCTTGTCATACTGAGTTTCAAGACACAAGCCTTTTATTTCTTTCCAATTCCAGTTTTCCTCTTTCTACAATCATCAAACTCTGGATGCTAAAATGAGGGACATTTTTCATAGGAACCCATTTGAAAACACATTTCTAGAGGTGAGGGGAGGCAGGATTGATTTTCCACTAGTGGTGGGACCCAGTAGCAGCACAAAGGACTCCTCTGAGACAGGATGTTGGCCAGCTGTTCTTCATGTTCTCTTAAGATAGGAAAAGTGTCAGTTTACATGAAATGATGAAAGATTTTTGTTACACATTATGAAAAACTTGCTTGTTATCCTTGCCATAGGATAGTAAACCACAGCAGCAAGTGACTTGGATTATTTGAACTATATCACTACAATGTTTAAAAAATTGTTAGGCTACCATGTGTCATTAATATGCTGGATATGATCTGCCTCAGAGCCAAATAATGGACTAACTGATCCTTTTTAGTCCCTTCCAGATGTATTTTTCTGTCATCTGACAAAGACTGATGCCTCTTTGTACTGATGGCCAAGTCGTAACGGAGGGTTAAAGCCAGGACTACTTCAGATCAGTTTGTTCATGGTATGTGTGTAGCACAAAGCAAAATCAAAGGAAAAAAATATGGCAATACTGCAGGCGCTGCTTTTTATCAGCAACATCAACTGCTGCTCAACATCAGTCGAGGAACACCACTGTGCCAAAACTAGGTTTGTGAGACAAATATGCAGGTGTTAGAGAAGAGAAAAATCTGAGGAGTTGTAGTTCATGAGAAGGCTGCATTCCACCACAAGGATTCCACTAGAGTTAACCAAGTCCCTACCCCTCACAATACCAGAGCTGCCAAGGAAGTTCTTGGGGTTTAATGTCCATGGCAATGGACTTTGAGGTTTGGTACAATGAGGCTTTTGAATCAACTCAAGGTTTCATTACTACTATGACATCGCCAGTCAGTATGAAACTTATATACTCAGCACTGTTGTGATATATATATATAGCCTTTTATACTGGTTCCTACCTTTGATTCTCAATCAGTATTAATGCTACAGTGCCTACAGTCATTTGGAATTGCAAATGGTGGGGAAAGTCAGCTATTTTTATTTCCTTCTGCTTTTGCTGCCTAGCAATTGCATTATTGGGGCAAGAATATGTTCCTATTTTGCTCTTCACTTTGTGAAAATAAAAACTTTATAGTAGTATTTTGGGAAAGACAGACTGGGCTTGTTACCTTGGGTAGTACTTCTTTCTGTGTTTCTTTTCACAGAAACATAGCAGAAGAAAAAACACCATTTAATAAAATAGAACTGTACTCTAGTGGGAAAAGGGGAAAATTCCCTCCATTTATATTCACTCCTAGAAAATACAACCCTAACACTGTGAATTCATCACATTTTATTTACAGCAAATGTAACTACATGCTATTTAGTAGCCCAGGAACACAAACAGTCTCTCTTGGTGTACTCACTGGAGCATTCACATTTTCTGAGGCTATATGTGGTGGTATAAAGTAAATGAATGCCAATAAAAAATAGATCAAAATTGAGGGTTTTTTTTTCTTTTCCTTTGGATAAAACTAGTAATCCTGCTTGTCAGATACGTGCAAGTAAACTGTTCATTAATGCTCCCATAAGAGTCTTTCCACTGGAGGATAATACAATGAAGGATGCGAGGTTTCTGGGTCTAAACTCAGAATGCAGCAATAAAAATTAACAGGGAAGTGTCATTCCAAACAAATTTCCTCTTGACAATAAGCTACAAGAAACTTCAAGCGGTTAATAAAGAGGCTATGGAGATTTTCAGGTCAGGACCAACTGCTTTGCAAACCTGAACATGTGCTTTTAGTTTCTGCTTTGAAGCCTTCCTAGTGAGAGGAAAAATTCTTACAGATCAACATCATAACCTCTGTGGAGTCAGAAAAAAAAATGTCCTTGTATGTGCAAAACTAGTAAGTGCAGAAAATCAACTGACAGGAGTGACAAAAACAGGGGGCTGAAAGTGCATAATCCCCACATTTGCAGACTCCAGTTTGCTTCTGCAGTATGAAAATCTGCATGCTTATGGGGACAAAGAGGTACTAGACACCAAGCATATTTTAGGATATAGCACTAGTATCCTTCTAATCTGCATTCAGCTTTGCAGCAGCAGAGGTGTGGATTTAAGGCTTTTCATGTCTACCCATAAAATGCAGAAGGAACAAGCCAGTGTAAGGAGAGAACACCTTAAATTTGGTCTGTTCTGTTGAATCCCCTGCCTGTGGACTTGCCTGAATGAACAGCTCACCTTCTCTGACAATCTTGGGTGCTACAGCCAAGGTGGTGGTTTTTCAGGACCTTTCACCCCAAGACTTGTATAAACGCACAGGTGTTGCTCACAAATATTTATGCATGTATCCATCTATGTGACTGCATAGAGAATTCTAGAAAGGGAAAAGAAATGTAGTGCATTTCATCCCAGCTCTTCTGTATGTACCCTCCATCAGGAAGCATGTAGATTAATGCCTTCTGTCCTTATACAGTTTGTGTTTATTACATTAGTATGAAAATATCTCAGCTTTCAAAGATATTTTATTTATTTGAATTAGAGGGAATTAAAGCAAGAGGTGGAAAAACAAAAGGAAATGGTGGCTGAGGGCTAAAAATAAATATTTTCTGTCATTAGTTGCTGTGCAAGGTTTATAAGACCACAGAAACTTGGTGTATGATGTCTAATGGCCAAGTTGTGAAAGCTGAGTTGGAAAAACATAGAGACAGCAAATACTCAGGGGATGGTACAGGAGAGGGACAGCCAGTGATCTGTTTTCCTGTCACACACCTTCTGGCCACAGTCAGTGCTGGCTGGGGCTCCCAGCAGCAGGTGGCTGCAAGGGGAGACAGCCTGCTCTGCACTCCAGCAGGCACTGCACTTCTCCCACCTTCACACCTAGCAATGTATTTAAAAACCCAGAGACAGACAAGCCTAGGAGATTGGCTTGCAAATCCTTTTATAGCTCCTATATAGAAAAGTTGGAGAGGGAATGAGGGATACCAGCAACTATTTGCCATGTCCAGAGGGAGTCTATGGATTTGAGTAAAGATTAGATCAGCAGGACATGGTTTCAGAAAGAATTCTAAAAGTTCCCACCACTTTTTAGATAATCTTAAAAGAGTCTGAAAGCTTTCATAGATAGGTTAAAATAGAGTTTGGACTGTTATTCTCTTTTATGCACCACAGAGTATCATCTAGCAATATGTATTTCTGACCTTTTTAATTTCTAAAATTGTTACTATCTTATTTAGGCAAGGGTGCTTTCAGAAATCAAAGTCATAATGCATGACTAAACAAGCCAGCAATGCTCCAGTAGGAAATGTTATTCATTAAAGAATGACAGCAGCATTTGGCTCCATTGTGAACTGAATTGTAAGACTCTCACCAGCAATATGACCAGAATGTCTTTTAAGCTTTGAAATGTTATGATGTCAAACCCAACTTTTCTCAGGACTCGCAAGCTAGTAAGAAAAACAATTAAAATAAATAATGTCTGGGTTTTAGGGATTACCCAATGAGCAAAAAAAGAAACCTGAGTAATACAAGAGAGACAAAGGGAGTTGTCATGATTCTGTATTGCTATATAGATATCCAGTAAAATATACTGAAAAATAGTAACCTCTGCCTCCAGCCAGGCAATAACAAGAGTGCCATTGTTGAGCTCCTTAGAGTGACACCTGAAGGTTGTAGACTTCAAGTTAGTACTGCTTTTTCCTGCTATTTTGTAGTTTCCTCCCAAAAAAAAGCTAATGTTTCCCTCAGGAATCTCAATTGCTTATAGAACCTTATGAAACTCTATTCTTAAAGCTGACATATACATAGAAGCATGTGGTGAGGGAAAGGTGGCTTTTCAATGCACAATAGGAAATCAGGAAACACATGAACCTGAGAACAACGGATTGCAGGAAGATAGAGGCCAGATGTGTAAATGGCTAAGAATCTTTTAGGGAGCATTTGAAACGTTACACCTCTATGGATTATGAAATGAAATGTGTGCTAGAGACATTTCAGAAACAGCCTCCAATGTTACGTGTGTGTAGGAGTGTTGAATGGCAAAAGGGTGCCTGAACAATCACAGCAAAGTGTGCACACAAGCAGCACTGCTTGCAGCCTGATGTTTCAGCAGCTTTCTCCTAAGTTGGCATATTGGCATACAGATAAAATGAAACAATTTCCCCCACCTTCTGTGCAAAGCTGAATTTTACATTAGGTTATTTGGTAGCTTTAGGAGATGTAGTCATAAAAGCTTCACTATAAACAATGTGCTTAGTTACTCTCATTTAATATTCTAAAAATTCAACGAAATATTAAAATGTTTTTCATTTGTTAAAAAAGCTAATAATGCTGCCATGCTAGCCAGTTTGTTATACATTAGAGATGATTGCTATAAAGAACTAATGGTTCCCTGTTGAAATGAGATTCCCACCGTGAGGGAATAATGGAGTATTGAGGGTGTGTTTAAGACGACTTCCTTTTAGATGCAGCACAACCAGGCCCATCTGTCAGGAGCTGGGGTGGGCTGCAGGAGCAGCAGTTGCTGCCACAAAAATAAATGTTGTGAAGCCACTGCCTAAAGCCCCCAAATTCCAAGGATGGTGTGCTCATCCTATTAAACCCAACAGAAACACTTCCTTTGACTTCAGTAAAGTCAAAGGTTTTCCACAATTGATGTATGACATGAACATTTAGCATTTCAGTGTAGGTTGGTACACCTAATTGGTATTTGTGTCACTGTCTGGAAAAACATTTTCCTCAATAATAGCAAATAGCAAAACACATATCCTGCCCCCAGCAGTTACACTGATCAGACTTTTTTTTAAGACTGCAGTAAAAATCAACTACTGAAACATTCAAGGTTAAAATAACCTCCTCCTCTTCCCTTAAAAAAGGAGCTGTATGTGTGGGAATTACCACCAGATAAACCAGCCTCTTTTTAGCACCACTGCTTTTCAGGATTTACCTACCACTGACTATTTCCAACCTCCCCTCCCTTTATTTCTGTATAAGTCTTTCTAGTTAGACCCTTGGCTCCTGACCTTCTGCTTATGGCTCTTACTTCTCTCCTTACTGTCATTCCTCTATCCTCTCTTGTATTAAATCTCTTTTCCATTTAGTGTCTTGTGCTATGTTTTATAAATGTACAGCTCCTTCCTCTTCTAAACACCTAATGGACTTCAGAAATTGGAAATATGTCCTGAGGAAGTACACAGAGGGAGCAAACCATTTAATAGAAGCACCAGTGAGAAGACAGAAATCATGTCTTCAGCACTGTTTTTTTTTACAGGGCTACACATTAAAAATGTTTCATAGCCTCTCCATAAGCTAAAGTATTTCCTTTGTTCACATTTAAGAAAGGATTCCTATTGAATTGTTTCTGCTTGAGGAAATAATATTTTATACATAGACTCAGTAAAAATTAGATTTTCCTTTCCAATGTTCAGCTTCTCATTAAAAGAAAAAAACCCAACAAACCAAACCTCAGACCTTTTTGCTCAGAGATGTATTTGTTTAACATTTCACTTGTGGTACATTTTGTTTTAACAGAACTGTATCAAGATGTGTATTGTCAGTTTGCTTTGATATTCAGTCAGGTCTCAAGCCCCATTTTGTCCTTCCTTTGTAGTAAGCTGCAGTGACATATCAGAAGGGATGTGGTCTAGCAGGGAAACTGGCTCAGAATTTGAGCATAAAAACCCTTATGGAACAGCTCTGCTGAGCCTATCTAGGTCCAAACCAATCCTTTCAGTACCAGTCAGGTTTTTCTTGTTAGAAACCAACATTTTTCAATGGAAGTAGAAATGCAACAAGATTTTCACTTAGAAGAAATCTCTGTGCTTTTTTCTTTTCCAAAATGTAGTTTTTTAGCCCTAGTAATGTATGGAGTTGCTTTGGCATTGTGTTTAACATATGTTGTTAGCATGGCCAGATTATATAGTTATAGGTACTAACAAAAATTTCAGATTACAACATCACTCACTCTACTTTTCACTGGAATATCCCATTTTTTTAGATCAATTTGGGGCTTGGAAAGCTGTATCTGCATAATTCCAAGGGAAATATGTAAGATTTAGTCATGTTTTGATGCTGCACCAAAAGCATGAAAATGCAGAAGACATGCTATAACAAAAGCACCACATTTTAAATGAAGAATAAATGAATAAATCTTAGTAAGCCTGGAGGAGTGCAATATACATATTGTTATGGGTTCCAGCAGTATAAGGTAGGAGAAACAGCATACATACACATATATGCATAGATACGTCATGTATATACACACCCATATATATGTATATGCACAGTTTTAGCATAGCACCATCAGGTTCTTTATCTATAAAGCTACCTGAATGAAATCATATGTTTTCAGTTGACCCTGGCAGGGATCTTCACGATTTTTAGATTATTGCAGTAAAAAATGTTAAGGACATTGTGAAATAACTCATGCCTGACATTCAAAGAGTAGGAATGGCTTTGGAGTTGGAGCCATTGATTTCAAACCAGAGCCCATACTGAAGTAATATATTTAATATTAAATGCAGAGAGGATATTGGTTGATAAATTATCATACAAGTAAAGCACTATTCCAAATGCAGCAAGTGTCAATATCAATATGATATTGGAGGCTTCAATTACTGCTATAATGGGATATAATCATAATACAAAACTGATTAAGGATTACTCGAAAAAGACCCAGAAAAAAAAAAAATATATTATGTAGACTTCATCTGCTATAGACAAGAGTTTTAAAAATGTTTTTGCAATTTTTTTTGTTAAAAAATTTTGAGGAGGACTTGGATGTCCTCCTGAGGAAAACATCTCTAATGACATTGCAGCATAAATCTCTGCCAGGTTTTATATAGGAATTAAAGTGTTAATTTTAGCTATAAAGACAAGAAAAACGTTTTCTTTCCTTTTTCTTGCAAAGTTAGAACTGGGCAATGACATCTTTCTAGGAAGTCTTGAATATTCAATAGACAAACAAAGACAAAATTATAAGTGAAAACAATTTAGCATAGAAGTAATGGTTTTCCTCTATTATGTCACTTTTTGCTAAGTTGGCTTGAAACTCTTCTGGAAGGGACTGCACATTTCTCCAGGAGGCTAGCTATGGAGTTTGAGGAAAATACACAGGAGACTTTTTTAAAGTTCTTTTCTCCGTGTCTTCAGGCCAAATTCTCTTCTCTGGTCTGCTTGTGATTCTTAGTGATACTATGAGACTTCAGTACTCATAGACAAAATCAATTTGAACTGATAATACTTGTATCGACTCTGCAATGACTCATACCATAAATAACTTATGGAAAAGTTTGCTTTGGTTAGCACTGCAGCACAGTTCAACATGATCTTTTCTAGAAAAGATTTTCTAGCCATCAATTACTGGAGAAAAACTGGACAGCACTATTCCTGACATCCAGTGGCACTCACCAGTGCAATCAAATCCATTTCCTTGGTAGCCCTGTTGACATCTGCACTTGAAGGAGCCCTGGGTGTTGAGGCACTCTGCATGGGGGTTACACCTGTGTGTGTTGGTCACACATTCGTTTACATCTAGGGAAA
>NW_009952482.1:997444-1000014 GCF_000747805.2 Chaetura pelagica | reverse complement strand
TCCTGCTAACGTCAGCACCAACTGCACAGCTACTGGCATATGCATCCATGGAAAATGCAGAGCATAGGAAAAGAGAAACTAGTGATTTCTGTCTGAGAACAGGGTTGTACACTCTAGAAGAAGTGCAATGGAAAGCAACCCTGAGCATGCTATGACGCTGAGATCTTCTCTATACCTGTAACATTCCAACATACATATGATGCTGTACAAAAAAGTATCATAGAATCATAGAATCATAGAATCTTAGGGGCTGGAAGGGACCTCGAGAGATCATCTAGTCCAACCCCCCTGCCAGAGCAGGGTCACCTAGAGTACATCACACAGGAACTCATCCAGGTGGGTTTTGAATGTCTCCAGTGAGGGAGACTCCACAACCTCCCTGGGCAGTCTGTTCCAGTGCTCTGTCACTCTTACAGTAAAAAAATTTTTTCGGATATTCACCTTGAACCTCCTATGCTCCAATTTACACCCATTACCCCTTGTCCTATCACTGGTCATCACTGAGAAAAGCCTAACTCCATCCCCCTGACACTCACCCCTTACATATTTGTAAACATTGATGAGGTCACCCCTCAGTCTCCTTTTCTCCAAGCTAAAGAGACCCAGCTCCCTCAGCCTTTCCTCATAAGGGAGATGTTCCACTCCCCTAATCATCTTCGTAGCTCTGCGCTGGACTCTTTCGAGCAGTTCCCTGTCCTTTTTGAACTGAGGGGCCCAGAACTGGACACAATACTCCAGATGTGGCCTCACCAATGCAGAATAGAGGGGGAGGAGAACCTCTCTTGACCTACTAACCACACCCTTTCTAATACACCCCAGGATGCCATTGGCCTTCTTGGCCACAAGGGCACATTGCTGGCTCATGGTCATCCTCCTGTCTACCAGGACCCCCAGGTCTCTTTCAAGAAAAATCAAGAAAATTCTGCGTTCAAGAGACAGCAAAATGTACAGGCACCAAGAGTAATTGATTTTGTTCTCCTTTTCCCTTATTTTGCCACATGATGAAGATGTTTCTGATTTCTCCCACATGAGGGAGCCAAGTTGTTGCACAAATATTTGCACCACTTGCATTTTATCCAGCTTGCTTCATTTTAACAGCTGACAGGTCCTCTCATAATGTAAGTCAGCTAGAAGACAAGTAGCAGGAAGACTAACCCCAAAATATCGTATGTCTGAGTGTGAGATTCAGGTTTGCAGATAGAATCCTGATTACTGAGATCTCTCCAGCATTCCTCCCATGGACAGACATAGTATAAAGTATATTTTCTACTTCAGACTCTCAGGGTTTGCATACAGCACGAAGTGCAAACTGGAGTCTCCCAAATCTGCCTTATGATCTCCCTCCCACCCCTAACTCTCAATACCAAGCAAAGATAAACAAAACCCATTAATTCTCTTTTAGTAGTTTTTCCAATCTTTCCAGGTCCTTGTGTAGTCAACTGCTTCAACACTACTGCTGCAGTAACTTACACTTTTCTTCCATTATTCAGCTAATGGATGGAAACAAGAGTAAAGGTGATTTGACATTTGTTTTAACACCTAGGCATGTCAAGATAACTTTTTGCCTGTATTTATTTTTGTTTGGGAGAAACTTAGGCATGCAAAAGAGACCTGAAAATTAATTAAAATCTACTAGTTTCATTAGTTTCATACTTCTTTTTTAAAGTTCTGTACTGTCCACCCAAACAACTGTTCTTACAGTCAAGCAGGCACTTAATTCATGTTTCTTATTAACACCAAACAAAAAAGAAAAAAAAAAAGAAAAAAAAGTTTGTGGGACTGCTTGTTGATACAGCTTGAAAGTCAAGAGGACAAAAATCAGCTCCTTTACTCAACCTATACCAGAAGAAGCACTTATTTGTAGTCAGCTGTTGCTAATATACTACAAGGCCTTGTACATCTTGACTTGGCACAAGGAAGCAACTTAATTTGCAAGTGCCAGTGATTAGGCTTTTCATAAGACCACAGAGAAAACCCAGAGAAAAGTTCAAAGTGTCACCAAATATATCCCCTGTGACATCTTTTATCCATTCCTGAGGCAGTATCCCCAGACTAGGCCAACATGCTTCAGGCAATGACAGGAAAGATGCATGGTGTGAGAGTGAAAAAGAATGAAGACAAAAAATTCATGGGTTAAATCTTACCTACACAGTCATAATGGCCACTGTTATATTTGAGTTCATAGCCAGGCTGGCACTTGCAGTAGTAACTTCCAAACGTGTTGACACATCTGCGGTTGTAAGGGCAGACAGCTTTGCCAGTGAAGCATTCATCAATGTCTAGAGCAGGAGAAAGTAGGCTGGTCATGTCCAGGAGAAAGTAAACTGGGAAAGCAAGAACTAGTTGGGCTATCACAAGTTGTATAATAAAGAAGTCCTGTATAATAAAGAAGTCCTGTAATTTCACTCTTGGGGATGGCTTTTGCATATGGTAATATGAATGAAGCAGCAAATTTTATGTAAGATTTTGAGACCTGGCATGGCAAAATGAAAGGGGAACTGGCAATGGAGATTCCCTCCTCTGTGGACAACAATTTGCCCTAAGGTCACAGAGCAGGATCAGAAGGAATG
>NW_009952482.1:992822-997424 GCF_000747805.2 Chaetura pelagica | reverse complement strand
AATGCCGCAAGTTCCATAATTTCCATGAGAAAGGAAATGTCAAAGAATAGATGAAGAGAAAGCCCCACAATCAGGAAACTGAGAGCAGCAGCAGCAGCTCTTCTACTGAGCACATCCCTTGGCTGGGCTAAGTCAATATGTAGCAGGGAGAGAGTTTGCAGACTGAGCAATCTGCCTAGTAAGGTAGATGACAGGCACAGATGTTTTGGAGAGGGAAGGAGGAGGCTTCGTATGGGAGAGGCCTAAGAACATGATTCAACAAAAATTGTAATTAAATGTGACTGATTTGTTTTGTTGTACTGGCAAATTTAAAATAGTGGCAATTATGATATATGGCATTTGTCCTTCCCTGTCACACTTTAGTACAGAACAATGACTGCACATAATTCATGGTGCCATGCTGCTGCCCTTTACAGATTAGAGGTGCTATGAAGTGCTGCTGGACACCATATTCATCTTTTTATCACTTCCACCAGTCTTTTAGAGTGCTTAGGTGATCAAAGGGAAGTGGACAACAATAGGAAAATATTTAAAGAAACCTGTAGTAAAAAATTCTTTCTTTCTGCCCATGCTGAACACTTCTGATGATGGCCTCTGTTCCCTAGCCTCCAGGGCATTTCAACACTTGTCCAGGTTCTCAGTTCCCAGCACCTCTGCCAGGACCCAGGTCTGTCACAAGCTAAAGGGCAAGACTGCTACACTTGATCCTAGTGTGCATATTATGTCTGCAATGAACACTGAAGACTGATGCTACTCTTAGGAAATAACAGGGTTTGATTAAACTTTTTTAAAATCTAGAATTGTTTCTTTCTTTCCCCTATGCACATGAAGAAGATACAACATTATTCAAACCAGTAAGGAGATCTAACTCTTTTCTTTCACCAGACTTAATTTTTTTGGGATCCTGTAGGAAAGAAGCTGAGAGTGAGTTCCCAGACCATACCAATGCATGTCCTTCTGTTCAGTCCCAACTGCAGGCCACTTGACGGACAAAGACACTGTACCTCCCCTTTGACTTCTTCACATCCATATTGGCAATTCACCATGGCACATGTCCTAGAACCTGGAAACAGTATTTAAAACACCAACAAGAGCAAAACTCTAGGCTGAGTTCACACACTTAAAAATTTAGTTTGATCTGGATTAGCACAGAAAATTATTCAGAACACCAAAATTCCACTCATCATCAATCAAGCTGTTCATACATCAACACATCAGTGATACAATTCAGGAGTCCATGAGATAGATCTTAAATTCCCCTTCCCCTTCACTTTTTATTTTTTCCCTTCTTTGCCCTTACTCCTCCTTTTTTCTCCATATTCAGAGTCAGAACTGCTCAAAGTAGAAAAAAGGTTTTTTGTATTTTCCCTTCCAACAGTTTTACCATAAAGAAAACTGTTCAGTACTGAATTGCATTTATTGCTTACCATTAAACATGTCTCCAGTATAGAATTTGATTTAAAAAAAACTATTTAGCCTGATGAACTTAAAAACTGCCGTATAGTTTGACCCTTTATGGAGTCTAATGAGGCACTAGAAAAACATAAGTCATGGTTGCTACAGGTTGGTTAGGAGTGTGAAGTACAGGAGATTACTTTGATTAGCCTCTAAAGAGAAATGCAGGCATCTAGATCTTGTCTGAGAGACCTATGAGAGGCTAGAAAAGTAGGAGAAATATATTAAATACATAGGGAGACATTCCTGAAATCCTGAAGATAACCAGGAAGCATTAGTGTTATGGTGCCAAGGACAGAAGTGTTTGTTGGAAGAGATGGAGGTGTGTGCAAAGAAAGTATTTCTGGCTACTTCATTCTGGTTATGTTCAGGGAAACAGGATTGTATATAGGTGTGGAAAAGTGGAAAGCCTGGAACAGCTGACAGTTTATTTCAGACAGAAACCAACTGTAAGATCTTGAAACTAGCTCAAAGGAGGAGCAGGAGTGAGGGATGGATGGGACAAAGCTGCTGCTGGGCTCAAAAGATAGGTTCTTTGAACTGTAGTTCTGGCTTCTGTAACTTCAGCTTTCCATAAGACTTAATGAAAACTGCTTGGTGTGTGATGTCAGCAGATACATGAATTAACTTGGAAGAAATGGGAGGAATACATAGTGTTTGCTGAGGCTGAGTATTTTTCCAGTTATCCCCAAACTGTCAGCACAGTCACCAGATGGACACCCTGCCTGGTTAGTACTTGTCTCCAAGATTTGGAGATGAAAGCCTTTGGGAATTTATGGTTCCCTGTCGTATCCATTGGAAAGCTTGTTCTGAATGCCCTGCATTCAGGTCCATTGCTTTAGGAACAGACCTCTCAAGCAGATTGTTCTGCTGCTGAGACCAACCAGCTTCCTTGTCCAAATGATGTAGCTGCTTCTGTCCTGTGGACTGCAGAAAGGGTTGTCACCATGGTACGTTTTGTGAAATTCAAAGCTAAAATACCTGTATGGAATAGCTCATGTGAAGGAAATAAAGTATTTTCTACCAACAAAACAGAGTCATTGAGAAATAAGAAGTTTCCTAAGGACTGAAAAATCAGGTTGGCTAAGAAAGCAGGTACTTCCCATTACATTGCTGGCTTAAAGACAAAGAAAATATGTAGAAATACAGTTAAGATAAGCCTTAGCTCAGTGAACAAATGTTTGCAAGAAGCTGGTGGCAAGTATGGGAAGCATATCGACACTCAGAGAAAACAAATTAGTCAGGGAGCACACAAAGATAAAGCAAGGAATGATGGCATGAAGTTCAGCACAGTAAAAAGTAGTCTATATTGGTGCTTTGCCGGCACAGATTAATTTATCCGTATTCAACAGATGAACTGGCAGGACTATACACCAAGGTTGTACTAGTTGTGCTTTGCTTAAAGTAATGCTATCAAAGCTTTTAACTTCTAGCTGGACAAAAGTTCCTCTGAACACCAAAAAAACAGTGTGAACTGGTTTACTTTATCCAGCTACCAACACAGAGAAAGCCTCTTTCAGTTGCTGACAGAACCAGAGAGCCGAGACAAAGACCCTATCCTGAATAAGTTAAATCCATTCATCACCAGAAGAAAATCTGCTGGGATCAAATGGAATTACATGATTTTGGTGTGTCTGTCCTATCAGCTCTATTACTTACTTGCACATGTGCCATCTGGCGTAAGCATGTACCCGTTGAGACAATAGCACTTGTAGCTGCCATGTGTATTCATACATCTGTGTTCACAGGGACGTGGTTTCAGTCCACACTCGTTCAGATCTGCAGAAGTCATTGGAATGAAGTGAGTGCTGCATTTATATACATTTATTCATACATATAGGTGGATAACATTGCCTAATGCCTTGAATTCCCCACAGTAAAATTGTCTGAATTGAAAATTAGCCAGCCCCTTGCAAGATGAGAGTTTAGCAGACCATCTGGCTGAAAGACTGCTAGCAAAACTAACAGACACAGACTCCTGCTAATGCAAACTCTGGCCACATCTGTCAGCTTGTTAGGAAGAGGTGGAGGGCTGGGGAGAGAACTGCAGTTAGTCGATTTTCTGGGAATTATTCTTCTGGATTTCTCTAATTCTAGCTGGAGATTTAAGTCCTCCAGCTGACCTCTGTACTAGAAAGGCAAAAAGACTAAGAACAGCAAATCAGTTTTAGATAAAGTGAAACACAGATATGTGGGGTTTTTTTCCTATGCTACACATCTGTACCAAGGTTAACAGGGCAGGGCTGTCTATCAAAGATGAAATAACATATATAAAAATCATGTGACTTTAAGCATAAAAGGAAAAAATCTCAAATTCCTGAGAATAAAAGCATTCTCAATTGTTCATAGAATCCAGGATTTAAAAGGCTTTGCAGAAGCTAAATTAATTTTCAATTTCCTGTGGCTATCCTTTCATAGGGAGACAACCACAATCCTAAAGAGTTTGATTTGTGTGGTATAGGCAGAGCAATGCTGCGATGGTATTGATCCTATGACAAGGGGACAATATCTGTGCTTGTGACTTCTGTGAACTGGCACCTCTACCACTTGTATTTTGAAACCTCATTAGTAAACAGACAGACTAAATTAACAGAATCCACCAGAATATGCAGCCCATTCAACATGTGTTTAACATCACGTATGACCAAGAATGTAATTTCAACAAAGATGCAACTCTCCAGGCACTGAGCTTGTGCAGTTCCACTTCTAATGGAAGAAGCATCTGTTTTCATGTCCATGTGCCCTGCAGACCACAAAAAAACCCATCCAGACCATTCAAAACACAAACGTTGCTGTGGTTACACATGTGCGGGAGTGTTTGTTACAGCTCAGCCCAGAGAAGAAAAAGAGGGTTTCATTCTGTTATTTAAACATAGGGTCTGTTTGAAAAAGGACAAACCTATTTGTTTGCAAATCACATTGAGTTTTTGTGCTACAGCGGCTCCACTATATAACTGAGATTCTCGTAACAAAAAAAAAAAACTGGATGGGAACAAAAGTTATTACACCCTGACCATACATGCAAAAATGCTTAGCTGCACCTGCCTTGCACCATGCACAGTAATGCACAGCTAGCACACACAGCTCTAAAAGAGAACCTGTGAAGATAAGGATAATTTAGCTCAGACTCAGTGGAATAACACAGTC
>NW_009952482.1:982286-992787 GCF_000747805.2 Chaetura pelagica | reverse complement strand
TTCAGCAGGGCATTTTGCTATAAGGACAGACCAAGACTCCACCAGTAAATTAAAAGTGGGTCTGAGCATTTCTGGCTCCTGGAACATGACCACTATATAGCTATACTACTGAAACAGCTCCAGGACATTTCTGGCCTATGCCAGCCACCACTTTACTAAAAACATCCTGGCTGTGCTCTAGAAGACAGAACAGCCCAGGGACCTATCAGGCAATTTGCACATTATATCTGCATAGTCTTCCACTGAGCCTCAGACTTTGAATCTACTGTACAAGTGATCTCCTTGCATACAAAGGGCAAATCAAATCCAGCCTCAGTTACTGCACAGACAACACCTAAAAGCTGAGGGTTCTCTGTTGCCTTTTGGTAACATTTAAGATGTCAAATAATTTTTGAGGTCAAACTTCTGGGTTTAAAGCATGAAGATGATGAAAGAGCCTTCTCCTATGAAGACAGGCTGAGAGAGTTAGGGTTGTTCAGCCTGGAAAAGAGAAGACTCTGGGAAAACCTCATAGCAGCCTTCCAGTATCTACGGGGGCCCACGGGAAAGTTGGGGAAGGACTTTTTACAAAGGTTTGTAATGATGGGACATGAGGAATGGTTTCAAGATGAAAGAAGATAGCTTAGATTAGATATTAGGAAGAAAGTCTTCACTGTGAGGGTGGTGAGATACTGGAACCAGAGAAGCTGTGAATGGCCCCTCCCTGGAAGTGCTGGCCAGGGCTTTGACCAAACTAGTCTACTGAAAGGTGTCCCTGCCATGGTAGTGGGGATTGGAACTAGAAGAGGTTTAAGATCCATTCCAACCCAAACCGTTCTGTGTGGTTGTGATACCTACATATCCATTACACACAACCACACATGCTGTTTCACTTTCCTCTCTAGTGATACCTTATTTTTTAAACTTTTTTCCTTGTAATCAACATTAAAAGTGCAAAAAAATGAGTTTTCCAAAATATTTAACAGCATAACTTTATAGTATAGTGTTTGAAAGACACTGTGCAATGAATTAGTTGGACTCTGAAAAATATGTCTTTAGCATGTTCATGCAACATTTTCAAACAAAGACTGCAGGTGCTTAGGGAGGTTGCAAGGATAGACCCATCCATTCATGTTGCCTATATGTCATGCTTCCCGCACAGCACCTGCATTCACTCTGCAGTGCAGTAGGATGGTCCCCCCTCCGTGCCCAGTGACACTCTCCTTTCATCTGACCCAACACAGGTGTCTCATATATTGGAAGCGGAAATTAAAAGCTGTGTTCTCACCAATGTGTCAGCTGAAATATTTCCATGTCTAATTCCAAGCGTATGGAGGGAAAATGGTGCATTCAAATTTTTGGAATATTCAATTCTAAAGACTCACAATTCCATGTTCTCAAAAATACCAATCAGTACAATGCAAACAGATGGCACTGGCCCAGGCAGCTTGAGAAACTACATGTCTAGCATATGATTGCATGTATTTCTGATGAGATTAGCTAAGAAACTAACATGGCATAGTTTGCTAGTTAATAAAATAACATGGGTTCTGGATTTGAATTTCAGCTCTTCTAATAACTTCCTAGATAATCTCTCCATGCCTTAATCCTCTGACTATAAATATGACAGTTTGTCCTTGTCATCAGCCTGCAGGAGACACATGATATAGATTCAAACTTCTGTGTGCTGAAGGAGGCTTGGAGCTTGCCTGGGATGCTGGAGATACAAGAGCCTTAAACTCACAGCTCCTTTATGTGAAGAGAACATATCTGGGTTCATTATTTCAGAAGATGACAATCCAGAGTATGAGATGAGGAGACAGAACATCAACAGTCTGCTTTCTGGAGTAATATACTCATGTGTACAAACCTTGATTACAGGTTTTCCCTGTAAATCCAGAGAAACATTTGCATTTGTTTGGTCCCGTGCACTCGCCGTACTTGCAGCCATGTCCACAGATAGCTGGAGGAGTCAGGAAAGGAAAGGAGAGAGGAGAAGTTAGAAATACTCTATTTGAGAGCTTTGGCCAAGCTTAGTTGTCTGAAAATTTGTTACACAAGTTCAGCATCCTCCATACCTCTCTCACTTGTTTGGACATTGTAGCTACTGATCAGCACTTAATTTCTGATGGAGAAAAGTGATGCTAACACAGCTTACACAAATGTGTGCTTTTCCAGGCTTGTAAAAACCTGGAAAAGAAAGGACTCCTTTTACCTACCTCTCTCATGCTTTTTGCACCAAGCTTACAATTCACATTTAGTTCTGGACTCTTGCCTTTTTCCTATTTTTAAGAAACCTCTGTGAGAAGCAGCTAGCCAGCAGCTTGACCTGCTACCACCTGGAGTAGGAAAGATGCAACAGCACTCTCCTGCAGCCAAAGGAGACACATCACCCTACAGCAGTTTTCCAGTCTTGGTCCTCCTCACTTATAGTCAAGGATCATGTGGAACAATCAGAGAACATCTGTCAAATGATTAGGCAACTACCCTTACCATACATCCCAATAAGTATAATAGCATCAGGTTTATAATTACTTGAGAGGGCTGTGCTTAGTTTGGGTGCATTGAAAAGTGAAGGTTTTCTAACTCTCAGCCTTCTGGATCATTAGTCAAAAATTAAATGCTGACTGTTATAAGGCTTAAGGCTCCTAAAGTCAATGTATTGTCAACATGAGGATCGTTCAGGAAAAGCAAGCCTAACATACATTTAAATCAGAACTAGCTCTGGAAAAACAGCAAAAGGGTATGCACCAGGATAGACATCTCTCTACTTTGTGTAATTAAGCTGCTATGCAAACTACAGGAAATAGAAAAGTAATAGTGTTAGTTACTATATATTAAAATTCCTAATTAGAATTCCTACTGCTGAATTAAAGCATTTTCCCTAGTTTCAAAAATTCATTCCTTTGCAGATTAATGAGTATTTCAACAATATCCACTTTCCTGAATACAATGTGGCCTGAATTTACAATGCATAACTACATTATAGTTGGCTTAAAACAATCTGCTCAAGAATCTTAAAAGCTTATGAAAATTAATTTTACTAAGAAAGCAACCTATTGCTTACAAGACAACTAACTCCACTGGCTGAGAATTTTGTCAGTTGTCACTCAAAGTATCAGTTGCCTCAGAATTATGGTGCTATTAAGCAATGCATAAACATTAATAAAGGTATTAATCAGCTTTCCTTTTTAAAAACCATTGGGCTGTGTATACAGAGCAGAGATATTTTAGTATCTGTCCCTTTTAGACATCACTTTGTTGATTTTCAGCAGAGAAAAACCTTAAGCCTCTATTCAAATTCTCCAGGTATACACCAAACTCTTGGGACAACAGGTGAAACATCTGAGAAAGATTCATAAACCATGTATTTTAAGACTTTGTTGTGTTTTGTCCAAGTACAGCTTGACAAAGATTTCACACTTTAGCAAATTAAAAATCTCTTAAGAGACATTGATTTCTCATTGAGCCAACAATCCACAGACCAGAACACTAGCTGGCTACCCAAGCTCATGTCAGGTGCACTTATGGCTTGTGTTTCATTTATATTTTTAAACAGTTGAAACCTCCTGGCTCTCAGAGGCTGTGAACTTCTGAAAATAAAGGATAGCAACTGATTAAAAAACCCAAAACACTTCAGGGGTCCATATGTAGCATTAGAAGACACTACATTTTTTGGCACTTACTTGACAGCTATAACAGTAGAGGCATTGATCAGGACTGTGCAGGAGGTAAGAACAGATGGTCCCTCCTGGACCTAAGAATTGTTTAGTATTATAAAATCATATAATGGCTAAGGTTGGAAGGGACCTTAGAGATCATCAGGTTCCAACCTCCCTGCAATGAGCAGGGACACCGTCCACTAGACCAGGCTGCACAAAGCCTCATCCAACCTGGCCTTGAACACCTCCAGGGAGGAGGCTTCCACAACCTCCCTGGGCAACCTATTCCAGCACCTTACTACCCTCAGGATGTCCCTCCTGGACCTAAGAATTGTTTAGTATTATAAAATCATATAATGGCTAAGGTTGGAAGGGACCTTAGAGATCATCAGGTTCCAACCTCCCTGCAATGAGCAGGGACACCGTCCACTAGACCAGGCTGCACAAAGCCTCATCCAACCTGGCCTTGAACACCTCCAGGGAGGAGGCTTCCACAACCTCCCTGGGCAACCTATTCCAGCACTCTACTACCCTCAGAATGTCTAACCTGAATCTCCCCTCTTTCAGTTTACAACCATTAACAACAGTCCCTCCCCAGCTTTCCTGTAGCCCCTTCAGGTACTGGAAGGTGCTATAAGGTCTCCCTGGAGCCTTCTCTTCTCCAGGCTGAACAGCCCCAACTCTCTCAGCCTGTCTTCACAGCAGAGGTGCTCCAGCCCTTGGATCATCTTGGTGGCCCTTCTCTGGACCCCCTCCAACAGCTCCATATCTTTTCTGTGCTGAGGGCCCCAGACCTGTACACAGCACTCCAGGTGGGGTCTGACCAGAGCAGAGCAGAAGGGCAGAATCCCCTCCCTGGCCCTGCTGGCCACACTTTTGATGCAGCCCAGGATGCAGTTGCTCTCTGGGCTCCAGCACACACTGGTGGCTCATGTTGAACTTCTCATCTACTACCACCCCCAAGTCCTTTTTTATTGTTTGGTGTTATTTACCCAAAGCACTGCTTTTCTGAGGAGATGGTCTCTTAAACATGTTTTATTGACTCTTTCACAGAGCTATGTGATTTCATTCCTCAGAAGTTTTCTTTCTGTAACTTCTGGCAGACATATATGAAATTGCTTTATCAGTACCAAGTACATAGCTACGGAGAGGAGAACAGCATAAAGTGTTCATGTTACCTTCACAGTGGCCCTTGTTGTTCTTTTTCCAGCCGTAACAGCAATCCAACCTCGGACCATAGCGACACACGCCAGGCTGGCTCACAGTCACCAGCTGCCCACCAGTTCTGGAGCTGTGTAAAGAACAATAAATACTAACCCCAGGCACACATGCCTTAATCCATTGCTACGTATACTCCTTTATACATTTCTCCCATGTTTTATCCACTGTCAGGCATTTTCATTTCACCAGACCTTGGGGCATTTGACAGTGCTCCCAGACAGGAATGCAAAATTGCATTTGGTTGGAGAAACAGGGTAGATGGGAATGTTTCACCTGCAATAAATTAACTGTACAATATAAATCCTTTCTAATGAGAAACTCAGCAAAGGCAAAAAAATACAGCCAGGTCCCCTGCTAGAATGAGTCATTTTTAATATCAGCTAAGTCAATGGGGCTACTCCAGTTTGTGTCACATGAAGAACTCAATGGAACATATGATCCCACACCTGACAGGGGTATTGGATGATGAAATACTGATTCTACAGAAAAGCAGCTTTCTGAACATCAGTCAGCTCCATAGAAGCTAGTGACTTGCAGGCTCATAGCCACTGCATACATGCAGATTGATTAAATAAATGCAGACAGTCTCATGCATCCTGATTGCCCAGGACTCCCCAACAATACAAATTAATTTAATTTGCCAATAAGCCCAGGGGGATGAAAGTCACTGTGGAGATCAACAGCTGCAAGAGTTGGAAAACCTGCACCATTAGTTGCCAAAATTACAAATCTGATAGAAATTCACCACTGTGTAAGTCTTCTAGACCTACTCTATGGCTGCTGTGACTTTGTTTCTCTCTTCCCTCTGTTTGCTATTACTTAAGTTCTCCATTACTACATGCCTATCCCCTTTATGAAATTCTCTTCTTTATCCAAAATCCTTTGTCCCTGCGGCTTTTTCCAAGCCATAATTTAAAATGCACTTTAGAGTTCAAAATGTTGTTTCTGACACAGAAAATATCTTCTCTGCGAGAGCTTCATGACAAGAGATTTGGGGTATTGAGGGGGACAATGAACTTTCACAATTTTCAGTCTGATGCACAATAAAGGCATTGCTTTATCAGCTTACAGCAGTGCCTTGCACACATATTCCTGTGCTTATTTGTCAGGGTGGCACTGATATTGGATCAGTTACAGCAAACATCAATAATGCAAACTAGCAGAATAAATACATGCATACACTTCAAAGAAGCAAGATGTTGCTTCAGAGTTTTCATTAGTAGCCTAGAACCATGAAAGAGAAGGGAGTTCAGGGGAGCTGCATAAGCATATGTATCTGAGATACCCTGAAGAGATGTTCTCATGTTATCTGGCAAGTAAACAAGACTTCAGTGCTGGAAAAAGTTGCTCTGAAGTCACCCAGCCTTTGTCATCCACTCAGTGATGCAGTTTACAGCACTAAACATACCCCATCTTCAGACTGGAGAAAAAGCATATTCAACAGCTATGACTTCTGTATAGGTGTCTATCAGAAACCAGCACTGTGCCTCTGGATTTATAGACAGTAAAAGAAGCCTTTTTCCTTCATCAAAATACTTCTGGCTTACATCACTTGCAAGTATACAAGTTAAAGAACATATGTTCTCCTTACATGCTAGAAAGTGCCCTTGAATTCACCTGAATAGTAAATGTATATTGTGCTTATACCCCAGAAAATCCCCTTTTTCTGCAGCTGGATAGTTCTGTGATTCCCCTGGAAAGCTAAAATGCCTAAAGCATGGAAGAAACAGGATCTTGTTACTTTCCAAAGGGTGTTCATTTCCACAGGAAGACAAACTCATCCAGTAATGTCTTATTTAATAATTCACTTCAAAATGAAATAATGAAAGCATCTTTACAAACTATACAATTATCTTGCAAGATTTCAGCACAGACTTGTCTGCAGAATAAGAAATGTTCCATAAAACTGCAAATAAAATCAGCATAGCTTAACTTTACATATACTGCCCTGGACAATGACTTTCATTTGTTCTGACTTCCTCAACAAGCACCAAGTTAAACACTACTTTTGGCAGTGGGAAAGGTCAACCAGATCATTGAAAACCCACCTGGATCCCAAAATCTAAGAGGAAAATCAGTTTTGTCAGTTAGTCTCTGACCAGTCAAGAGCTACTAGCCATTACCTCAGCTGTTGCTGTCACAAGTTCAGCATTTCATGCAAAAGCAAGGTTATTTATAATGAGGAGGTAATTTCTGGCAAGCAGATCCTTTCCAGGAGAATGTCACATGGACCCTGCTGGACTCTGGGGGAGAACTGATAAATATCGGAGATACACGATGCTGCTGATCCTTCCCTTGTCTCTGTATCAATGGGAAGTCAAAAATTTCAAATATAACAACTGAGCTGATAGCTGTAAAACTCATTAGCAGCCATTTTACCAGTAAAGGTTAAAATAAAAAAGTAAAAATACCAACAGTGAAAAAAGTTACTTGTCATGTTCTCCTGACCAGTGATGATGAGTGGCCTTGCTGAATGAAGTTACGTGACAGCAACAGCTGCAGAGGACGAGTGAGCAAGTCTTCAAAAGCTTGATTTAACTAGGTAGGTAGATGACAAAAGTGAGGTATGATTTGAGTTAATACAGTGGTTTGTTTTCATGTCTGATTAATATTCTGTATTTTCATAGAGTTTTCTCTGAAAAGGAACATTTGTGAGTATTTTTTTGCTTTTTTTCTTCCCCCCCCAAGACTGAGAAGTTTTAGTGCACTGTTTCCATAAGATCTCTACAGGACACTTTTGGTTAGCCCTTGCCCATACAATAGCTGCCTGCTCTACTGCTGGAGGATAAGCAGGGGAAGGCCTCAACTGTATTATTAGCAGCTTCCAGTTAACTTCAAAAACAGGATATTATCCCTTTCTTTAATTTTCCTCTTAAAAAAATAAATAAATAAATCCTGGGTGTTTGTCCTGGTTTGAGCCAGAATTAAGTCAATTTTCTTTTTATTTTTTTATATTTTTTTTTCTTCAGTGAACTCTCTGAGCAGCACACTTGCTGAAATTAGCCCCAAGTTTTCCAGCCAGTGGCCTGAATGTTTATAGTTATGCCAAGAGACCAAGGACACTTTGCTCTGCTTGCTGAATCTGCTGCTTCGGACATGAAAGGAGCAGGAGGGTCGTATCTACAGCCCTCCCCATAGGGAGGGGTGGACTAGACAGATGGCAAACCTGGTCAATCAGATTATTCCATCCCATATATACATAACTCTCAATATAAATTCAGGGATCAGGAAAGTGAAGCTCATTTTTCTTCTTCCATCCATGGCCAGTTTCCAGGGAGGAGACTGTCTATCCATCTCCTTTGATCATCAGGCCCATGTGTTCCTGACTCCTCTATCTGCCTACCCTCAGCTCCTGTCTGCTCTGCCACTACCACTGGAAGCAGCCTGGGGCTCTTTTCAGAACTGCCCTGGCTCATGGGAATATCCTGGGAGTTGCTGGGGGCTGGTGGGTTGCAGGTGATAGGGGT
The DNA here is from genome assembly GCF_000747805.2 of Chaetura pelagica. Taxonomy (NCBI): domain Eukaryota; kingdom Metazoa; phylum Chordata; class Aves; order Apodiformes; family Apodidae; genus Chaetura; species Chaetura pelagica. The sequence continues at coordinate 984,458 of NW_009952482.1, read as the reverse complement.
TTTGTAGATTCTTACATACACCTGTGTATATTTGTACATATTTTCTTTTATCATTAGTATTACATTAAAGCTAGTTTAGTTTTAAAGCTAGAAGCCTCTCTCCTTAGTCTGTCTCTCCTTTCCCTATTCTGGTGGGGGAGGATAGAGAGCATTGTTGCCATTTGTTTATTTGCTGAACCCAAGTTAAACCGTGACAGCATTGTTGCCAGCCAAAACCAACTAGCACCAATCCTAAAATTCTGATACATTCAGAAGGACAAAAAAAGATGGTATCTCACATCTTAGCAATTTTAAAGAAATTCCTAAAAAGTCTATTATGAATGTGTGTCATGCAGATATAAATTTGTACAATTTGTCAAATGAAGGCATAGGGGGTTTTTGTTGTGGTGGCTGGTGGTTGTTCTTACACAAGTTTAGCTGAAGGGTGACTTCCTTCTAGAAAAAAGTTGACCTGTCACCTATTACCTTTTAATAATTGTGTCTTAGATACCCCTTTAGCCATCTTTAGGCACTCAGCATGACAACAGTTATGCTTCATTATGAGTCCCTCCCAAAACACCAGATGAAGTTTAGTTTGGGCTTGCAGAAGTTCCTTCAAGGCTTTGTATGCCTACCAAACTCCTTAAAGGAGGTGCTCAGAGCAGAAGTCCAGACAATGAAAGCCACATTTCTATGAGAAAAAAACAAAACAAAACTTTTTTTCCCCCCCAAACATTCTAATTTTCCCTGTTTCCTGTTCCTTCTTATTAACTATTCAAAGGTAATAGGATTTTTTGATCCTCTTAAACTAGAACCCCGTGTCATCTGAGACTTTCATCAAGACATTTCAAAATCTTCTATTTCCCTTTCCTCTCAATGGAAAAGGCAGAACAACAATCTTGGTAGAAGAGTGGTGCCATGACCATAAACCAACATCAGCTTAGACAAGATAGGCTGTAGAGCAGTCCTAGATAAGTTGTAGGTTTCCCACTGAGAATGACTTACTGTCAAATAACATCATTTTTACTGGATTTTACTTTTTTTTAAAAAGGATTTTAAAATTTAAGGATTTCTTAAAAGGATTTTTTTTTTTACTCTTTGTTTCAGCTAACTCCAGGTCATACTTTCTCCTGGAAGGAGATAATGCTCTTATTTTGCAGTTTTACACCTTTCAAAGTGTATGAAATGCAAAAACACAACACCAGGAAGTAACAACTAACATGAGTATTTAAAGGGAGCTCTGCTTTGAGAGTAAATGTGTTTCCTGCAAGAGCAAGCCCAGAGTTCACAAGAAGTTGATCACTTGATCTCCCCACATGTGCTGGAACAGCACACTGCCACTTGTTGATCATAAACAATCCCATTCACAAAGCTGATGCTAAACAAATAAACCACATATCTTGAAGGCTTCATCCCCAGTTGCTGGGAATTCTGCTTCTAGCAGTTACTCCCTTGCTGAAGCACTTGAAGCATTTGTTTGTGGAGAACTGGGAGGCAGAAACACTGGAATGGCTTGGGCTGGAGTGAAGAGTTTTACAGAATCACAGAACCATTCTGGTTGGAAAAGACCTTTCAAACCATCGACTCCAAACACTAACCTAACTCCACTGAGTTCGGGGCTCAGCCATGTCCATAAGCATCATACCTGCATGTCTTTGAAACACCTCCAAGGATCGTGACTCCACCACTTCCCTGTGCAGCCTTTTCCCATCGCTGACAGCCCTCTCAATAAAACAGTTTCTACTAATATCCAATCCTAAACCTCCTCTGGCACAACTTGAGGCCGTTTCCTCTTCTCCTGTCGCTGCTTGTCACTAGGGAGAAGAGACCAACACTGACCTAGCTACAACCTCCTTTCAGGTCGCTGTAAAGAGAGTTGAGGTCTCTCCTCAGCCTCCTCTTCTCCAGACTAAACAGCCCCGGCTTCCTCAGGTGCTCCTCTTAAGACCTGTTCCCCCGACCCTCTCTCAAATTCTCATTCTGCTTCTGGAGAACGTAACATCTATTATGACAGGCTGAGCTGACTTTAAAGCACCTATTTATCCAGGCAAACCAAAGACCAGAGAGCCCGCACGCCGGGCTGTGCGTGGTGCAGCCGCTCTCAGCGCTCGGGCAGGAGCGCACCTGAAGTGCCCCTTTTTCCCGGAGCCCCAAAACCCCCCGGCGGGCCGGGGCACAGACACCGCCCGCCAG
>NW_009952482.1:974604-981792 GCF_000747805.2 Chaetura pelagica | reverse complement strand
TGCCTCCCCCCGCCCGCGGCACAGGGAGCTGCCCGTCCCGTGGGCAGGCTGCCTGTGGCCGCCGGGGCAGCCCCTTCTGGGCCAAGTTTTTCTCTAAGCCACTAATTCTACTCGGTCGCGTTGGTTACGCTGCTTCTGACTAGCTGGTCCTTCGGCTTTGGTTTGTGAACGGCCTCATCCTCTTGTAGATCCTCCTAGGATGACCCATTGTGGGCACGCTGAGCTTTTCCGAGATTAAATAACTCATTTAGTTTTTTTTTTGCAGTGATGGAGAAACTCGGTTGAGGTGTGACTGATGTTTGCCAGCAAATCAAAACCAATTCAGTCCAGTGATGGTAAGCTGTGTTCTGCCTGGGCTGTGTCCCTTGGTGCCTTCCTCATACTGTGAAAAATCCAAGCAAAATAAGGATATATCCCTTTTTTAAAATGATTTTTTTATGCCACTGCTTACATTAGCCTACTTGCTTTTTGCCACTAAAGGATATTGTGTCAAAGCCCATTGACTCTGTTCTCAATTTCCAGATTGTACTATGAACGATTTTCCCAGTCCCAAACTCTGGAGAGCTGTTCCTGATAAAAGCAGCTCTGCTATATTTAGCATATGGAGAGGGCAGCCAGATATCTCAACAGAGGTAACAGCCCCCCTGTACAAAGCAGGAGTTATTTCTGCTGTTATTACAATGTTGCAGCACTTCTCAGTTGATTTCATTAAAGGCTTTGGGCTTTGCAAGAAAAGGGAAGAAAACACTACATTTCAAATTACATGTCCTGCATCTCAATGACCTCTGTCTTGTTGAAATGAAACCCTCTTTTCATCACAGATATGAAATTGTTTCTATGCTTAAAGGACTTAGGGTGATGGTGGACGAGAAGCTCAACATGAGCCAGCAATGTGCTCTTTCAGCCCAGAAAGCCAAGCGTGTCCTGGGCTGCATCAAAAGAAGCATGGCCAGTAGGTCAAGGGAGTGGATTTCCTCCTTCTACTCCACCCTTGTGAAACCCCACCTGGAGTGCTGTGTCCAATTCTGGAGCTGCCGGCATAAAAAGGACATGGAGCTCCTAGAGAAAGTCCAGAGGAGGGCCATGAAGATGATTAGAGGGCTGGAGCACCTCTGCTATGAAGACAGGAGAAGACTCTCTCTCTACGAGAGAGTTGGGGCTGTTCAGCCTGGAGAAGAGAAGGGTCCACGGAGACCTTAGAGTGGCCTTCCAGTACCTAAAGGGGGTCCACAGAAAAGCTGGGAAGGGACTTTTTACAAGGGCATGTGTTGAAAGGACAAGGAGTAATGGATCAAAACTGGAAGAGGGGAGATTCACATTAGACATCAAGAAGAAATTCTGTAGTGTCAGGGTAGTAAGACACTGGAACAGGTTGCCCATGGAAATTGTGCAAGTGTTCAAAAGCAGATTAGTTGGGGCTCTGAGTAACCTGGTCTAATGGAAGGTGTCCCTGCCCATGCAGGGGGGTTGGAACTAGATGATCTTTAAGTTCCCTTCCAACCCAAACCACTCTATGATTCTATGAAGAAAACCAGCATTGAATATATGAAATAATAACAAAAAAATACTACAAGATTAATTTTACCCTTAAGGAGATATATCTTTGAGATTAATCAGGTTTCTTACAAGCACAAAATAATCCCCCCATGTTTCCCTTGTCAGTCACATGAAATTACCATCACTACTTTCAACAGGCAGCTTTCAGTCATGCTCAAAATACTGCCAGTAAAATTGTCCGGTCAATAGAAATATAATGGAAAAACTTGTTTTCATTTGGTTTGCAAGTCATAATAATTGCAATTATTCACAATAAAAATGATGTCTATTTTGCTTCCAAAATTAAAAGATGTTTTAAATTAATTTTAGTATATGGATATGTCATTTTAGCTTAATCAGAAATTATCTCACAGGAAGATTTGCACAGTCTTTATGGTTATGAATTTAAGAATCAGATGTTTGTCTCAGTAATCACAGGAGAGCTTCTATCTGAGGTTGTTCACAGTTAAGCCCTGATATATAGATCAGATTAGCTGCTAAAGAAAGTTACAGTTCTTCTATGTCTCAACATCATAGTTGCCTGTCACGATTGTCATCATCACTGACAAGCCCTGTTAAACTGGGCTTGAACTGGCACAGAGAAGCCTTTTCAGAATCACTGCAGAATGTTATCTCTGGCCTCCAAGGACCTAAGATTTCCTAGGGTCCAAATCTCAACCATAATTTTTGAAAATGCTTATTCAGCGATTTTTAAAGGCACAAGTGAAATACATGTGCTTTCCTCTTACTGAAAGCCAATGGGAAGTCAGCATCTGTTTTCTGCTTACAGTGGGAACTCAAATGCTTGGGCAGAGGTTTGCAAAGGGCCTTGCCTGACTGCTCTTGCCAGGACCTCAGCAGCTTCCTGCTGGACAAAGAACCAATTTTTTGCAGATGTGGCCCTCTTGGCTTTCATGCTAAACATGTTGCATGGCTCAGGTATGGTATGGTACCAGGAATGGTAGTGACAGCAAAGAGAAAGAGAACACAAAAAGGGAAAACAAAATGAAAACCAAAGCTGATAATTTTTAACAAGTAAAATTACTTTGAGGGCCTTTTGTTACTGTCTGTACTCTTGCTATCTTTTCACCAGGATTTAAAAGTTAGCTATACTATAAGGTAGTTACCTTGTGAGAAGGCTTGTGTCTCACATGTGACTGTTTTCTACCCTATGATCTCTGAATCCGGATTCTAGGTGGAAAAGGTATTGCTTCTGCTTGATACATCCAGGCATCCAGATACATCTCCTCATGCACTTCAGTCTTCTCATGGTGTACTTTATGAAGTGCTAGGAAATCCACCAAATTTCTACTTGCTTAGGTTTTTCCTACTTTTTCTACTTGCTGTGTTCCCTCTGGAAGTTACTAATTAACTGCTTTTTAGACCTATGGACCACGGAGCTCCCATGCAAGGGAAGAAGTTAAGTCTGCCCAGCATGCTGAAGGACATGAGGCACAGGCACTGATGGGACTCCAGCTGAAGCACACTTCACCATGCACTTGTATTCAAAGAGACAGAAGGGTGGGATGGAAGGTGCCTTACTCAGGCTATGGCAGAGGTGAGCTAGGTTTGCCCCTTTCTTTCCCACACTTTAAGTATCCCTTCTGATAGAAAGTAAGGGGTTACATTTTTGAAATTAAACTTCGAGCTCTACAAGTGCTGCAAGTCTTGTGTGAAGAGCCCAACACCAAGTATCTAAGACACAATGCCCACCATGTGAGCCCTTGATTCCCACCTGGCCTATTTTAATTGATACCAATGCAATCCACATATGTATCCAGGGATTGCCATTCCCAACAGCTTTATGAATTAATATAATAAGAGCTCACGGTGTGGTTTTTACTCAGGAATTTTATAAGCATAAATTCCTGGCTTCTGATGTGATTTTCTTTAGTTTCAGGTCTCCTGCCAAAAAGATGTAGACTTTTTTTTCCATGTATTGCTTCTTTACATATTAAAGCACATGTCTTTTGCTGCTTGACTACGTTACCCTGGAACAAAAATAATTCAATCACTGTTGTTCCTTTTATATATAACACTTTCCATATGGTTGCTCATTAACATGGTATGTCTGTCTTAACAGTTTATTTTTTTTGTTACAGAAAAAAAAAAAGTGATTTTAAAGTTTGTTCAGTAGTACTGTATTTTAAAAAATGAAAAGTACATGTAATATATACCTTTATTTTGTCATATTAAGAGGTGCTAAATGTTAAGTTGCTGTCCCTTATTTTACTGCTTTGAACCTTTAACATTCAACAATTTGTCCTTTTCATTTGAATCATCAAAATGTAACAGTTCAGGATGTGGCAAAAGAGTAAAAAAAGTCAGAATTAAAGCAGATAGGGCCAGACTGAACTTATCATGGGTCTATGGCTGCTGCTTTTCTGCTACGTATATGACCATCTAAATAGCTTTGGATAAAAAGCATTCTGTATAGTATGGTAAATCCAGTTTTAGAGTGGCCAGAGACTCATATCCCCATGCAAATATGTATTGGTGATTTTAAGGATCATGGTATCACATCAAAGGCATTTGGTCCCATATTCTCAGCTCACAGACTGTTGTAGTTACAATGATAGCTGCAAAGACTAAACTTCTGTTATCATGTGAGTTGCAGGTTCTCTCTGTGTCTTATTATTCAGAGCAGGTGTTGGTTTAAGATTCCAATTTTTCTTGCTGGAAACATAAATAACCTAAATGTAATTAAGAGTCACAAAGGACTGATGAACTTGAAACAGAAATAATTTAGCTAAGACATTTACATCAAGCTTTGGATAGGGTGAAAAATAGCTCAGTTAGAGAATTAAGGACTGAAATATTGCTATAATAGCAATCCTGACTATGTCCCCTTTTTTAGGTAACTAAAGTTTCCATTTGTATTGCCAAGTAGTTTCAGATCAAGTCATTTTATAGAGGTTTTTGTGCAGTGGAATAAACAGAGGAATAAAAGCAAACCATTCATTTCTTGTTCCCATGAATCATTCTATCAGCTTTAACGGGCCATTTTGAAACAGTAAAAAGTCATGAATGCATCTTCTGAGTTGGGCTAGAATCACAATTATAGAATGAATTGTGCTTATTTTTTGTTTTGGCTTGTTGAGTTTCAGAAACAATCCATTTAGTATTGCTTCAGGGTACCTTGAGAAACAAAATCAAGTTGAAATTCATGCAGTTATTTAACTGTGATCTGGGGTTTTAGGAAAACTGTAAAATATCCAGATACTTATGAGACTTGGTAATACTGCTTCACTGATACTATGTGCATGAGGAAAAGTTGGCAGACTAGGTGGTTAAAGGTAAAGCACCATTATTAACAAATCTCAGCCACTACAAAAGTTTATGGAATCATAGAATGTTTTGAGTTGGAAAGGACCTTAAAGATCATCTAGTTCCAACACCCCTGCTTGGGCAGGGACATCTCCCACTAGGACAGGTTGCTCAGAGCCCCATCTGACCTGCCCTTGAGCATTTCCAGGGATGGGGCTTCCACAGCTTCCCTGGGCAACCTGTTCCAGTGCCTCACCACCCTCACACTAAGGAATTTCTTCTTAATGTCTAATGTAAATCTCCCCTCTTCCAGTTTTGATCCATTACCCCTTGTCCTTTCAATACAAACCCTTGTAAAAAGTCCCTTCCCAGCTTTTCTGTGGGCTCCCTTTAGGTACTGGAAGGCCACTCTAAGGTCTCCCTGGAGCCTTCTCTTCTCCAGGCTGAACAGCCCCAACTCTCTCAGTCTGTCTTCACAGCAGAGGTGCTCCAGCCCTTGGATCATCTTTGTGGCCCTTCTCTGGACTTTCTCTAGGAGCTCCATGTCCTTTTTATGCTGGAGGCTCCAGAAATGGACACAGTATTCCAGGTGGGGTTTTATGAGAGCCAATTAAGGGGGAGAATCACCTCCTTTGACCTGCTGGCCACACTTCTTTTGATGCAGCCCTGGACACGTTTGGCTTTCTGGGCAGCAAGTGCACATTGCCAGCTCATGTTGAGCTTCTTGTCCACCATTACCCCCAAGTTCTTCTCCTCTGATGTGTTTTCAGCCCATTTTCTTTAGTTGGAATCTCAACTTTCTTTTCTAGCTGAAAATATAAAATACCCCCCAAAGTGAACTGTTGCATCTTTTTGATAACATTTCTCAGGTTTCTAACATGGTTAAACTCAACCCTGTAGTTCATGGGGCATCTCTTGCTGTCTCCTGTGCAGAAGGTATGGATCCATTGACATGATCATCATGTATCCCAGACACCTTAAGAAAGGATCAGTACACCTAATCTAATTCTGGTTTCTATGAGAGAATCCTTACTTCTTGCCCAAATAATGTAAAGTATAAAAACCTAGTGTTCAGGAAATGCTTTGTATTTTATTATAGTTTAATAATTAGAGTTAAAAATCACATGTTCAGGATGGTAGGTGACCTAACACAACATTAACACAAGCTTGTTACATTACACCATAAGGGAGTACTTCACTTTTCCAAACATATAAGAGGTTTCACATGGCAGGTTTCTATTCCACACTTTCCAAAGGCACTCTGTCAAACCCTCACATTGATTCATCTGGCTTGTCTTTATGCGACTCCTTTCATAAGCTCTTTCTTCTTCCATAGGCCTTAATTTTCAATGCTTAAAAGTCTGGCTACGTGATTTTTCTGAAAAAAGATCCCCTGTCTTATCTTGGTTTCTATAAGAAGTGTCTTGTGACATACACGTGTAGAAAGTGTTTTTCACTTCTAGATATCATCTAGATGAACATTTTGGCTGTTTTTGTAATTTGTCACAGAAGAGAGAGTACACAGTGCCTTCCTTCTGTTTTTAAGTGGAAACTGGCATTCCTAGTTGTGCATCCTGCTTGAAATAAGACTGTGAATCCTTTCTGTTTCTGATAATTTTGTATGTCTATAACCTCCTCTGGAATGGGATGTTTCATGATTTCTGTTTTGTTTTCTTCTGTGATATCTGGTTTCTGGCCCTTTGGTTTGGAGTCACTCACTGACCGCTGTTTCACCTACTGACTCTGTTCATCAAACCCACATCAAACACTTCTAGAAACTACACTTGTGGCATTAATCTTTCAATTCTGCAGTCAGATTCTTGTAATTTGTTCTTGGTTCTCTCCTGATATTACTGGGTGTCCTGGTTTGAGCCAGGATAAAGCCAATTTTTCTTTTTACTGATTTTTTTTTCCTTCAGTAAGCTTTCTTGTAGCTAGCAACAGTGTGTTCTGCTAGGCTGATAAGACAGAGGAATGTTTTTCTAACTACTGAGGTTTCAAGGTCACACCTTCACTCTGCCGGCTCAGACACTATGGGGAGATCTGTGACCCCCCCGTAGGAGGCTGAGTTAGACAGACAGCAAAATTGGCCAAAGATATTCCATTCCATATATCTACGTAAGCTCAAAGGAAGGTCAGAGATCACAGAAGACAACTTCCTTCCTTCTTCTTCCCCCCTTCTCTTCCGTCCATGGCCGGCGTCCAGGGAGGACTCTGTTCATCCATCACCGTCGATCCTCAGGCTTGATCTCTCGTGACCCCCATAACTCTCTGCTCTGTTCCAGCAGCAGCTCCGGGATTCCTCGGGACTCTTCCCAGTTCAGGGAAGTGCTGTGGGAGTTGCTGGGGTGGGGGGAGGCGAGAGGCTTTTGCCCATACCTGAAT